>NC_056746.1:620224215-620326715 GCF_019279795.1 Protopterus annectens | reverse complement strand
ATACACTGGGTTACGCTAAGTTGTTCTCCCTAAACAATAATGTACATTTTGTAACACAAATATTATGTTAACTGTTGACATGATCAAGCTAGGCAAGCTTTTCTTCCACCATGCATTAATTTATTGATTATTGTTTTGCATTTAATCTGTCCCTTAATAGAAATAGTAAAAAGAAAGTATCAATATTTTCAAAGTGCAATTTTTTCATAGTTGCTTGGTGCTCCCCTAAAACACCTCACAGTTTGAGAAATAGTGTCACATAGCATCTCATATATTTGTCAGCTGCGTGAACTGCATTAGTATGCAGCATCACTGCTACTCAACTTTATGCCATAGCACTAAGCAATTTCCAAATCCATCCAAACATCCATCCCCCAGCCTCCTTTTACCCATGGTTCAGGATATCACATCAATATTGACCATCATCTAGAGGCAATGTCCATGCCTTCTGGTTGCTCAAGCTCTGGTCACACTGCCACTACCTGAACAATTCTTTGCACTATAGCAAGGCAGAGGGAGAATCTTTAAGAAAGGCTGACAAAATGTGTGACATGTCATGATATATCCTGTGTGTGTATGTATATATATATATATATATATATATATATATATATATATATATATATATATATATATATATATATATATATATATTCATAGGTTAGTACTAGGCTAATCTTTTATAATCTTTATTCTTCTGTATAACAGCCAGCTGAAATGGTCAGTAACCATTTGAAATGATGGCACTTGCTACAGTGAGTCTTCTACTCTGGAAACTGAATGGTCAAAAATAGACATACATATGCTAAGTCTGAGATGGACATTTCTTTGAATATTCCCTTTTCTCCAAGGTATGGTAACCTCGGAGTTAGTATATGTAAGTTTGGGGATATGGGGGCTTATCCCCTACATCAAGGGTGCAAAAAAGAAGTTTAAGGTAGAAAAGTGATGCCAAGATTCATTCTTCTTTTGTATTTTCAGCCTTTTCTTTTTCTGGTGTTGGCAGTCAGCAGTTTGAGTGCTGGCATTGGAGAAGGGAGCTGAAATTATCTTTCTGTGGAATATAATGGTGTCAGCATATTTCATATATATGTAAATAAACCAGGACATGGCAAAATATAATGGAATTTGAGTTTTCTAGCAAGCTCCATATTGAATACCACCTAGTTTTTTTTGTAAACTAGATCTGCCTTCCAGAATAGCTAGATAAAAACAAAAGGAAAAGCCTCTTTACTCAAAGTAATCTACTGCTGTATTCCTGTAGGTATTTTGAGGGCAGACAGCTATCCAAATTAGAATGTATACATTATCAATGTCAAGCAATAAAAACATGAAGCAATCCTTCTTTGAGCTTTAAGTTGACCAGGTTATTCAAAGGAATAAAAAAGACAACTTACAGTGCAAAGAAGAATTGCATCTTGTTTATATTGCTTGATTAGGATATATTGATACATAGATGGATAATCAGAGAGATACACAGATAATAGAAAAAATTAAAAAATGAGTGTACATATCCAGATATTCCTTGGTAACTGATGGTGCACATTATGAAACTGTAGAGAATTTATAGGGATAAAGCAAAGCTGAGCAGAGCTGTCACAAAGCTGGAGGGGGTACAGAGGAAGATTGCTACTATGACACATGGAAGAGATTGTATGACATATAGAAAGTCTACTGTATGATAAGTAATGAGGGATATGACCAATGCAGAGGTGTATGATATCAGTAAACAAGGTACTAATGGAGAAATGTGAAATTACAAAAACAATGAATGGAAAGGTCAGGTAGGAGGGCATGGCAAACAGATCATTTTAATCTTGAGAAGAGAAAGTGATATTTCACAGAAATTATAGCTTAGAAGTAAACTGAGAACATGAGGCTGAGGATGAGTTGGTGGAGGCTTTTAAATTAACTTCAAATTCCTAGACTAATGGAATGGAAGATGGGAAAGCTGCCTTAGGCTGACTGCAGTAATTAGGTAAAGTAGACAGAATCACAGTGGGATTCTGAAGGTTAGTAAATGTTTATTTTTCATAACAAGGACATATTCAAGAAATACTGAGAAGTGAAGAGACTGTAAATGTTATAAGCAGAAATTGGTACAGTAATAGACAATGGAGAGCAGGCTGCGCATAGGAAATGTTATTCTCTAGCAAATCACTAGATAATAAAACTGTAAATGCTGATTTCTGTTTTATGTGGAGGAAATTAAATGTTGTTCAGATACTGATAGTTCTCCAGATTAGCTTAATTATTTTACAAGAAAGAAAATAAAGGGAAACATGCTGTAATGATGCACATGTACATAGATATATGATATGATAAGATATGATATAATATAATATAATATAATATATCATGTTATTCAGTTTCCCAAATAGATTGTCATAGAATCATGGAATGTCAAACACAGTCCTCTGAAACTCAAATCACTGAACCTATTGAACAGACTTTAATATGAATCCTGAAGGGCAGCAAATACATTTCTCCTTGTTTTTTTTTGCAGTGAGTAAATTGAGTTTCGCTGGACTGTGATCAACATACCATGAGCTGATCATTGTCCATACAGGAAAAGATGCTGCTGCCACACATTTCCGCATTCCTGGTTAAATCTAGCCATAAATATGTTATCTTATCTGTTAGGCCTTGTGGTACCACCCCTGCATTCCATAACCAAATGACACCATCTTTAAGAACTTTTCCAGGGCAAACTTACTTCAACTTGTACAAGACCTATCCAAAATTCCCAGTATTCTCCCAGAAATGGATTCAAATGAAAGGATTGTTACATTAATTTCCAATTGTTACCAGTAGCTAAATAGTTCTGAGAAACATTTGTACCTGTACACCCTGAATATAATAACACATTCATGAATGAACTTCTCTATTTATAATTCAGGAATAAACTTCTCAAGTAGAACTCCCAATCATATGAACAATATAAATAAAGAAATAACTATCCCCTACCTCAAAACCCCACTGAAACAGGTCAGTAAGAAAGGAATGCAAAGAGCACTATTAGAAAATGTAAAGCAGAGCATGAACTTAAAGTCACTACAGATATCAAAGCAAACTACAAATCATTCGTCAATTAGTCATGAAATTAAGGAATAATGTCCAGCAATGTACTAAGCGCAAAGATGTAATCAATATATTAGCAGACAATTTTAGTGCTAACATACCTTCCCACACTGTTGCACAAACTATCACTGGAAATTCAGTTTCCTCTCAAATCACATTGAAACTAGGCCAAAAATAATACTTCTGTGGAACCAGATAACATACCAGGCCACCGTCTCATTAGTGCCAAATGTGCACCCTCTACTTAAATTGCTCTACCTCAGCCTATCCACATGGTTTCTACCTATAGCTTGCAAAACAGGTACTATGACTTCCCTATACAATGGTGGACCCTCTACAGACCAATTATATGTCCAGCAGCCTCATCAGCCTTTTATGCAAAACCATGGAACATAACAAACAAAACTCATTTGTGAACACATAGCCAACTTAACTGATCTAATCTCCACTCCATTTGATTTTGTGAGGTCAGGTCTTGTATCCTGAATCTAGCGAACTTATTTGAAAAGGTTACAGAGGCTAAGGACAGTGGTCACTTTGTGTGTGATACTTATCTTGACCAGACCAGGGCTTTTGACACTATCTCCCCATGCTGGTATTACTGAAAAAGTAGACAAACTCAATGTAAACCCTTACATTGCTTGTTATATTACACATTGGCTATCCAAACTGTGAAAAACTGATGGTACCCTCTCTAAATACAAAATTGTAACCAGTGAGGTACCCTATGGTCAGAGCTGAGCCTGATCCTGTTCGGCATTTATTTTGCAGGCATCCAAGGCAATATCCTTGAAGTATGGTTAACCAAGGTTTTTGATGACTGCAAATGAACACTGTAATCCATTCATCCCACTGGTACTAAACTGCTACATTGAAGACTAGAATATGCGCACACTTAGTGTAGATCAATATATGTGTATATACCTTTAAGAAGCTATCCAAGGGTTTGCACAAGTGTATAAATACTGAGCATGTGCAAGCTAGACTGCCATTTTATAGTAAGCAGTTGAGATGTAAGCATGCATGCATGTCAGGTCCGTCTGTTATCTAGTTCGTTCGTATTTAAATATGCTGCTATCCATCTTGATGTGTTTCTATGCATTAAAGCATCTAAATGAAAACCCCAGCCTTCTTGTCATATGAGTTACAGGTGAACAAGTGAAAGTTGGTATACTGAAAATGGTCTCAAGCTAAGTGCAAAAAAATAGAATAAAACACAGCATGCACCCACCTCATATAAATAGTACTCTTTGTCTGAAAGATATGGTCAGTGAATACAGATCCCCCTTTATATATACAGATCCAACCATATTACTCAACTAGACAGACCTCAATGGTATTTACCCAAGAAAATGAAAGACCTTAAATCATTCAGCTTTACCAAGTGATTAGCAGAGCTCTTCTTATACTCAGTAGCCTACTAGCTGCACTAAGGTCACCTGCATCTCGCTTTTTGAGCCATGAAAGACCCAATCCTATTTGATTAAATATTTATTTGCAAAACAGGTTGCTCTACCATCACCCATACAAGAGACCTAAATCTACACTCTCAAGTAAACAAGATACTGGAAAGATAGGTTCCTAACTCAACCTAAGCCCGGTCTGTCGAAAGAGTTCATAGGTTCATAGGTTCATAGGTTCATACTAGGCTATCTGCCCTGGGGCAATTATAAGCCTAGCCCGATTCTGTATGGCTTACGCCACCCCTTGATTTGAGTATACTGTGCCCTTTTTAAGGTTTAGTTTACTGTGCCTCTGTCTAATAGTGACACGGGAGTAATCCCTGGGACAAACCTACGATCCCCCATCCACCTATCGAGATTTTTCTTGAAGAGATTCAGTGAGGTGCTCTGCCTCACATGAACTGGAATTCTATTCCAGAGCCAAGGGAGCCTCTGGGTTATGAACCTGTCCCTCCAGCAAGTTCTATTTATTTCTGTGCTGAGGTTCAAGTCCCTCGAGCGTGTGGCTCTAAGGGATTTAGATTTACTGAGGTGGAGCATGTCCATTAATTCTGGATTTGACATAGCTTTGTATGTCAGGCATAGATCGCCTCGAAGTAGGCGGTATGCAACTGAGTAGAGCTGGAGTTTTTTAACCGAGCAGCATATGGCATCTGTTTGAGACCCTTGATCCTCTTGGTGAGATACTTTTGGGGTCTTTCTAATTGCTGCAGGTGTCGGGTAAGGTACATCCCAAAAGGGGCATTGTATTCTATGATGGGCCTGATGAGGGATGAATAAAGGGGCACGATTACCTCTCTTGATCTATATGTGAAACCCTTCGTGATGAGGTGGGCTATGTAGAAGGTCTTTCTAACCACTTTGGCAATGTGGTTTTCAAAGGAGAGATTGCTATCAACTTGGGTCCCCAGGTCCCTAATAACTTTCTCTGTACTTAATTGGTTTCCGCCTATGTGGTAATTTGTGGGCACATTGTTTTTGCCAAAGGGTATGACTATACATTTTTCGGCATTTAGCTTTAAACCATGGCGCTGGCACCAGTTATCTGTCTCCGTGAGACCTTTTTAAAGGATGTTTGTGTCAGCTGGAGAGTTGATTATGGCGCCCAGTTTGCAGTCGTCAGCGAACTTGGTGAACCATAGTCCTCCCACGTTTGCCTGTACCTCGGAAAAGTATATACCGAACAAGAGTGGTCCCAGGACAGAACCTTGTGGGATGCCACTTGTGACCGGTTTCGAGTCTGACATGGCTCCAGCAACTCTCACTCTGTGGGTTCTGTCTTTGAGCCAGTTTGCGACCCATCTTGTGACATAGGGGTTTATATTTAAGCTGGATAGCTTATCTATGATGCCCGAGTGGGGTATTGTGTCAAATGCCTTCGCAAGGTCCAGATAGGCTGTGTGGACTACATTCCCTTCATCTATGGCTTTGGTGACTGTTTCGAAGAAGTCAACCAGGTTCAAAAGGCAGGATCTGCCCTTGACAAAGCCGAACTGGGTAGGATCTAGTGTCTGTAGGTCACCAATGTCTTTGTTTATGAGCTCCATGATGATCCTCTCCATAGCCTTGCAGACTAAGCTAGTCAGGCTTATGGGGTGATAGTTTCCAGGGTCCGTAGAGGCTCCACCTTTGTGGAGTGGGACCACTGTTGCTGTACGCCATTCTGTGAGCACATATCCTGTAGTGAGGCTGAGATTGTATAGCTGTTTTATTTGAGGGATTAGTTCCTCTTGGAGTTCATGTAGGACGCAACCTGGGACGCCATCTGGTCCATACTTCAGGGATATTGCCTTAGTTACCACTAAAGGTCAAGTGGTATCCACCTAGAAACCTATAATAACCTCTGAGGCACAATAACGCATGGGATACATTTAGGTTGCATGGGCTAGGCTTATAAAGGACCCAATAGTGGTTAGTTTAGTATATAGCTATGAACCAATGAAAGGAAAACTCCACCCTAAAACTAAAAAAAATGCCCCATTGGTAGCCATGTTGTGGAAAACAGGCTAAATTTATAAATAAACATACTGTTTTTTTTTTTTTTTTTCAGTTCTAGGGTGGAGTTTTCCTTGAACTGAACTGAAGAATTGCTTTGTCTGCCTTTAAAACTAGCCTTGATTGTATGATGGGTACACACAAATTTACACCAGGCTTATGTACAGCTGTGTTCAGTTTGGAGGTGAGTGGTATTAAATGCTTGCAAAGGGTATTTAGAACTTTAAAAGACGTATATAAATAGTTAAATAGTCATAGTTCCTGTGATTGCCTTCATAATATTGTTTTTATATTCCTATGTTCCTATTATGTATTAGTTGGGATACAAAGAGAAAGCCACTGAATTTCTGGATAACAGTAGTATAAATAGCTGAAAGACAACTAAGGAAAGGAATAAAGATTTATATTTTCAGTATAGCTTCAAATGGTATATGCTAAGAGAAAGGGACATATCAAGAGTAATTCAGAGTGAAATACTATCCATACAGCTGCACATTTGAAAATGTTATCAGACATACCAACCAACTTGAGTTTATTATAGAGATGAGCAGCCCTAAACCCTGATAGACTGATCCTGCTAAGCTTCCAGCAGCCACACCAACTTCTGGAGCAAATTACCTGTCTAGGTTTACTTCCATTGGCTTCAAGCCTTCAGTGACTACCCTTAGATACCTTGCCAAGCTGTAATTTGTAATCATCTTTCTGTTTCATACTGTTGCTTTTAGTACTAGCTTGACAGGATATCTGCAGTGAAATCATTTACCTTCATTATGTTGACATTTTAATTGGCAGCAGAGTTTTAATTAGAAAGAAACTCCATCAGCTGTGTTTCCTGCAGTTGATACACAGAGTTCTTCATTAGCAGCTACTTGATGCAGATGGTTCATGCTAAAAGACAAGTATGGAATTATGACATTATTAGAAAAGCAGCCATGAAGGGGTCTACACAATCTCTGGAACATACCTCTTATAATACTGAGTAATGGCTGAATGCTGACTCAGAGCCAGGACCTGAGGAATGAGAGGGTAAGAAAACAACTAGCTTTGTTGAATCCAATAGCAGGAAGAGAATCCAATTTTAAAAATGCCATGCTGGTCCAAGAGAATGTTTTGTACCTAAAACAGATATTATTCCTTATTATTCAGTGAAATACAATTCATCAAACACTGCTGTGAAACAAATGTACTTTTCAGTTGAATTATGACTGCTACATTTATAAGAATATGAGAACACACTGTATATGTATTTAAAGACATCTAAAGCTGCCCTGCTATTGTGATTTATGTTATTCTGCTTAGAGTTTTTTTATATAAAAGTTTGGTGAATGTCTCTGATGTCTAATGTCACTTACTCCATCGTCTTGACAAAGTATATTCTTCAGTGGTATAAATATATGTCATGGTATGAGAGCTAAGCTAACTTGTTGCCACAAACTGCATTATTGATCAGTTCTGCATTTCTGGCTGTTAGTGATATTTCCATTGACTTAAAAATTCAATATGGAGTATTCTAATTAAAACTTGCATGGCAATACCAGGCCAAATATAAAGCTACGATTTTTGGATACAAAACTTAATACAATGTCTTGCTTAATACACTCCCATATTTACTTGATTGGAAAGATTCTCACAAGTTACAATTCTGAGTCTTAAAGGAGTATTCAGAAATGAGCAATGCCGTGTAAATAGTTATTTAATGTAGTTGTTCATTTCTACTGTCATGGAATGAGGCTAGCTGTGCTAACATTTAGTGTAGCAGCATATCTAAGCACTATCTTTGAAGGGAGGAAAGTTTAAAAAGCATATGATTGCATTAAATACAACTTCACACAGTGCTGATCTTTTCCAAATACCTGCCTCTCAATCTTGAAAAATATTCCTTTAGTTTTCATACTCCATCAAGCCACCATTTTTCAGCTGGTTTTCTTAAATTTTTGCCTGAAGGTGATTACACTAAAATTACAAGTGTCTTTGGGTATTCATGGGTTCATAGGTATATACTAGGGTAATGGCCCTGGAGGCTTTACAAGCCTAGCCCACAGGATTACCCTGGCATCGTGCTACCTGACCTTAGTTCCCAGTGCCTCTGTCGAGTAGAGCCACTGGAGTGATCCCCGGGGTGAATTTTCTATTTCCTATCCACTCATCAAGATTTCTCTTGAAGAGGTCCAGTGAGGTGCTCTGTTTGACATGTATGGGACATCATGCTTGTAATGTATTTTTTTTTTCGGCCCATCATAGCAGGACATAGAGAACAGAGAGAGCAAATCTGTGAAGTATGTAGTATGTTTACAAGTCATGATCTGTAGCAGATGATGATACTGCATGACATTCCATATTCCCTGTCGGGCTGGAACCTCGGCACCATAAAAATCCACTGCCAATCATTAGCGGACCGGAGTTCCGCTGTGGCGACCCCTAACTGGGAAAAGCCGAAAGACATTAGTTTTAGAAAGTGAAAGATGACCTATCCCATTTTCTGCTCTGTTATACACTATACTCAAATTTTCCCGATGTTGTCTTGCATGACACAAAAAAGTGCTGTTAATGTACTAAGATTTATCTTTACAAGGTCTGGATTTCCTGAAGAAGAGATATCAGATAACCCTCAGTCTATAAGATAAGAATTGTATAATGTTGAGAAGCAATAAGAATTACATGAAAATCTAGATATTTTCATAATAATGCAAGAGGAACCTGTGGTAGAAAGTGTGAGCAATATTATAAAGGAATGTGAACTGTAATTTTCTTGACTGATTCCTAAGTATATGAATGTATAACTACAGTCTCCAGGTTATCTCAAGTACAATTACTGATGGATCAGTTTGCAAATGCAAGTTATAGACCTCATTTTCTTTCTTAGATCCTGGCAGTAGAGAACCAGATGTTAAACTGTTGCAAAAAATGAGAATGTAAACACAATTTTTACTTTCAGTAAATGCCAAAAAATCTTGCAATTTTAGAAAAACAAGAAAGAGTTGGAATGAGTCACGATTCTTTTGGAACTGAGTCAAGTTAAAGACAAGGTAATCAGTCTAAAAAAAACTTCATTGCTCTTATTTGGTGCAAGCAGAGGCCAGAATCATAAATTTATACAACTAATAGAAAGAACTTGTGCAAACCAACATATTAAGGACTGATAGAATCATTTAATGATTACAATGGTAGGGGGTCAGCAAAATGAGTTTTTGCTCATTCCAGAGTACAAAAAGGTGATACAGATATCTTGTCTGAGGGAATTTTTCAACCTATCGATAGGAGCTCACAGCTAGAATCTACCAGTGAGTCTAATGTCTAATATATATATATATATTTATATATATATATATATATATATATATATATATATATATATGTATATATATATATATATATATATATATATATATATATATATCAGCAAATAAAACTCTCTGACAAACTCAGTAGTTTTAAACCACTGCTTAAACAACATCTTAACCAATCCTGGTCCTCTATATTTTCATCACAGGGTTAAAACTTTTTCACTGTACAATACTTCCAAATTCTCTCCTTAAACATAATATTCTCAACCTCTTACTGAATGGACAAAACAATTTTTATACATAACTCCTGCCTGTACAATATATTAAGTTGCACGTGTGGTTTCTCTTTACTAGCTTCCATCTTTGTAAAGTCTTAGAATGTATATGTATAAATGTAACTACTGTTTGTGTATACATGTAAATAGAAATATAACTAATCTTGTGTTTGACTGGAACATACTGCAATGCAATGTAAACAAATGGAACTTTTTTCCCTGGGCCTCTGCTGAAAATGGGTATTACCCAGTCAGACTTTCTTGGTAAACAAAGACAAATAAATACATGCATACATATTAATCCTGGTGAAACTAATCAAACTGCTAAGCATGTCATGTAAAGTATTGTCATAAAAGTGACAGTTTTAATAAAACTAGTATTTGTAAATATTTCAGGATTAGAAGACTGTTAAAAAACATTAATTCAGTAAAGAAATAAAAATGTGAACGATAGTATGTTTAGTTGTTTTCTTCTGAAATACATCTTTCTGGAGATTTCATATGGCACAGTGTAATGACAGAGTATACCTTTTCTGAATCATTGCATGCAAATGTAAACTATGTATTATACGACACTGTGCTTAAAATAAGGGGTATCACATAAAAAGCAACCTGTAAAAATAATGTGCATCAATTCCACTGGGTATTGTCAGTCACTTGATACTGCCATTGTAGTAAAACTCCCCTGTGAATACATTTAATTTCTAATACCTTATTCTCATTCATTTGGTACTATATGTATGGGTTCTGCAATAGGCAAAAATTCTAAATGGGAAAATTTGGACACTGTTTTGAAAATTGTTTTCTTCCTTGTCCAGATTTATCAAAGATACGGTGACATGACAACAAGAAAATCTTGTGAGGGTTTGCCCCTAATGTAATACATACATTTTGAAAAGTCCATTGATGAACTAATAACAATTTTATGCATTTATGATAGAATATCCTTTAATTTTTAGGAGACCTGTGTTTTTCATTAGGAGCATATAACTGCTCTTTTTACCAGGTTGTTATTGCTTAGAGGATGGAGCATAACTCGGGAATAAGGGACAGAATATTTTGCATAGCAGGTTGTATCCCCATTAAAAAAAAAAACAAAACTTTTTTTTACCTTTTGTTAGGTGGGCTTGCTTGAACACCTTTTGTCTTATAGTGGTTGGATCATCTGTTAGATATTCAAAGAAATGAGGTCAAACTAACATATAGGGTCTATATGTCATATATACTACATAAGTCTATATAAACATTTTTATGAATAAAAGTTTATTCCATTTATAAAAAAGGGGAACATATTCAAATGTTTGCTATTCTAAATATTCAAACTATGAAAATCATCACTGAAATCTAAGGTAAAGAACAATGTGTCTAAATTACATGTGCACGTTCATAATATTGGCATTAGTCTATGTAGATAATGTAAACTGTAATTGCACAAAAATAAATAATTCAGGTGTAATTCTCAATAGTTGGAAACAAGTCCCAACAAACTGGATCAGACCATTCCATACTTTGAGTGATATGTTGAAAGAATGGTGCAGTAAATATTGGGCCTGATTCCAAAAGACTTACTCTCAGTGTAAGTACTTACTTCAGCGTATGTCTGCCCTGATTTCAAATAACTTGTTCTCAGTTTGAATGACTTACTTCAGTATAAGACCTATCTATAAACAGGCTTACACTGGGGACCAAATTCCAAAAGACTTGATCTTGGAGCAAGAGTATGATAGAGAGAGGGATGTAGGAGAAGTAGAGAGAGAGAGAGAGAGAGAGAGAGATGTGAGATAAGTAGCCATAGCTCTGCCTGAGAATGTATCACAAACAGAGCACACTATAGTTAATAAGTTAGCGCATTATGCTTGTAATTGTGGACAATATGACACTGTTTTCTAGAAAGCATTGGCATTTTTAGTCTTTAAATATGAAATGTTTAAGATCTTTGAATTTATTACACTAGTAAATGGAGTTATATTTTAATGGAAAGAGATTCCCAGATTCTGGGTGCTAGCACTGATAAAGGTAGCATGTGCTGCAAAATTTATTATGGGGAGAGTTTATACATTTGGGATAGAAGAGATAAAAGAATCTCATATGGTATAAGGAGGTTCTCTTGGTTAGTCTGCCAACAAAGAAGAGGAAGGAGTTGAGATTGAGCAGTTTGTAGATAAAGGAGGTTATCACTAGTGTTGATCTGAATTTGACTGGAAGCTATTTACCCTTTAAAAATATGGAACAATGGTACCCTCTTTGTGAAGGAGAAGGCTACAAGTCTTCAAATGTTAGATGGTGTTTGAAGAGGTGCAACACTAGTTTGAGATATGGCTGCAATCGAAAAGAGTGCATATTCCAGTTGTGGAAGAAAGACTCCTTTGTCTATTGCAACTCTTCAATCTGGGGAGATGAAGTGGGATGTTTATTTATTTATTTTTTTTCTGAGAAGAGAGGTTTGCTCAACTTGGCAACTTGGCTTTAGTAAATTGAATGTAATGGCAAATTTTGAGATTTAGTTGCATTTTTGCCAGACCACGAGATATCTGTATCGTGAAGATTTTGGGTATGATAATCTGCAAACACCAAACTGATACATTAATGCAGAATAACTGCAATTATTAACTAAAGTGCTAACAGCGCTATGTTCTTAATCACCCTTGCAGCACCAACTGTGTGGACTGCCATGTCCTTTTAAGTCAATAATGCGTGAATGGCAGACCACATGCAATGTTTTAATCTGCTAAAACTTAATTGTGGTATTGAATTTGCAGTATACAATGCGATAATTAAGCTTATTAAATGTGAGAAAATGAATATATGTGTGTGTGTGTGTGTGTGTGTGTGTGTGTGTGTGTGTGTGTGTGTGTGTGTGTGTGTGCCTCTGAGTGAAAGTGGATCTTTAAACCACGCTTCGCCACCTCCGGTCCTCCCTGCCATACTGGTGATTCAGCCACCACCGAGTGCCTGCTCATGAGGGACTGTGCGTTAGCACCCTCGTCTGCCGCCCATTCTGTGTGCAGCTCCCGGATACAGCAGCCGGTTTGTTACACGCTGGGCAGCCATTACACCATGACTCGGCCACAATATTGAGCGCTCATTCCAAAGCGTTTATCCCAAAGTATCACGTGTGCTGCCCTCCATACTCAACTGATTTCAAGTGCTACACCACTAGACTGCATATTTTATTATTATGGCACCTGGCCCATTCATTTTCATGCTGATATGGCCAGCTGATTTCTAGTGCTACAACTAAAATACAGTGGACTTTAGGTATAGTGCTACAATTAATATATAGTGGAATTTAGGTATAGCGACTGGCTTCAATTGACTTACAGCGGAAATGCTACAATTGATATACAGCAGAATTTAGGTTTAGGGACTGGCTTACAGTCCAATGCCTATGCTCAAGCGCTGTACCTCAGGCTTACACTAATATCTGGCTAGTCTGAGCTCAACAGTTTGCTATTTTATACAGGTCTTATATCCCATGAGGTGTCCAATACCCCACTGCCCTGCTTACCAAGCTCAGTTTTATAACTGAATGTACTGCCCTTATATATAAACTGCAGCTTAGTGCTCCATTGTATGTTCTACATGCTTACATTCACATTTGGTGCTATGTTTCTTGCCTTAAACTGCTCTACTGCTAAGAACTGCATTTCTCCTACTGCTGATTAAGGCCTATGTTCTATTATAGAGTGTAAAATCTGCCTGTTGTTCAGTCAGAGTACAGCTCTAACAGAACTACACTTAAGATGATTTAATCACTCTGTGAATTTACCTATCTGCTGTTGGAGTGTATTAACGTTGTATACTGCTGCATGAATAGTGTACTGTATTAACTTATGTGTACTGTTGCATGAATAGTCCATCATCCGTAGCCTCCCTAGCTTCCTATCCTAGTATTCTCACACACCGTCATCTCCTCTTCCCCATCCCAGTATTCCCACATACCCACATCTCGAACCACCCTCTAGGCTATTCCACTAGCTGTTTAACAAGTTAAACTGATTCATCTAAACTTGCAAACTCCTAATACTTTATATATCCCCCTCTCTTACAGTTTGCCTTCAGTATATTTACCTAACCTGAGGACTCCCATCATTCTACGTCATACCAGACTCCAGACAGAGAAAAGAACCTTCAAATTGAGATGCTCCACTGCTCTCTTTACTATCTCTGCCTGTGCTAGAACTGCTCAGAAAAATGTATGTAATCTAATGGGAAAGATATTGCTACCTGTTACTATTGTATATAACCCTGTGTATGGTAGCTAGCAGCCTACTGTGGATTTCAAATACCCCCTACTTTTCAACCTTCCCTGCTATCCTAAGTGTTCCTGTTATTTACTGTCTGTCCACCAGGTGGCAGCATATACACATTCCATACTATTCACTTTATCTCCCATGCTAAGCAGGTACTGAATCACTTCTAAGGGGTCCACTAATACCCTTCCCAAGCCTTCAACCTCTGTGACCCTCCTTGCTCTTACCTATCGTCACTTATAGTAAACTGGTGCTTCATTCACCATACCTTTCTTACCTCTTGCTTCATTCTCCACACCTTTTCTACCTCTTAACTTATCTATCCAACCACTGATTGTTTCTTGCAGTCTTGCCTTATTCCTTATCCTTGGCTCTACCTGCTCAATTCACCCTGTGGGCTCACTCCACTCCCCTGCCCTTCCCCCATATCCCACCCACCCCAGCATATCTACACTTATTGAGCTATAACCACACCATCCTCTCTATCAACTAATCATATCATCCCAACCAAATTACTGACCACATCCCTAATTACAGAATCTAACCAAACCCAATCACTGCAACCTACCCCAGTAATTAACTGACTCTCATATACCTCACTCCAATCTACCACCATGCCTATCCTATCTCCCCCCACCTTAACCCATGTAGCATTTCTTCTTACTTTGTCTTATCTAAACTATCTTACCACTCCACCTAACATTAGTCACTCTCCCCTCTTCCATATAGCTAACACATTCCTCAGACCTCATTCCCCATCTGCCTCATTCCCCATCTCCCCCTCTCTGTTCAACAATAACAATACTACACTATTCCCCTACAAACTCAAACCCATCTCCAACAAAACTACACCCCTCCTCATCAACATTACTCCAATAAAACTAGTAAGCCAAAAACAAGAAACTAAACTACTCAAACACCTTTTATTACATATTCATCACTTCATCACCATTTTTCTGTCTGGCGATATCCACCCAAATCCTGGCTCCTCTTCCCCATAGAAGACAACTTTCCCTTCACATTCTCCCCACATAACCAGAAAGTCCCTCCAATTCACAGCTCTAAATGCCCAAAGCATATGCAACAAAACCCCCAACCTCCATGCCTGGCTCCTTCACAATCATCCAGATATACTGTCCATCTCTGAAACCTGGTTGAAACCCCGCATAAATGACTCCGAACTAATTACACCCAACTACTGCATTATTTGAAAAGACAGAATAAACAAGAAGGGTGGGGGAGTAGCATTGCTCTGCTCTTCCTCCCTCTCAGTTACTCCCTTCACCAAACCCATTCCACAATTTAATAATAATGCAGCGCTAGTTTCAACCCTACTTGAGATAAACAAACAGAAATTCATCTGTATTGTGTCCCTCTATATCCCTCAGGGTGATAATATCACAACATTAGAACATATTCTCCCTAGGTTTTCTACCAATGTAACTAATGAAACCATCATCCTTGGTGATGTAAATATCAACTGGGACACTATTCATTCCCCCACAAACCTCCTAAATATAAACCTCTACAACTTCTCCCAGCTCATCAACACAACAATTAGACCTTCCAAGGACTGCTGCCCTGGAAATACCCTTGACTGGATTCTAGTATCCCATCCTCACTACATCTCTGACAGCGGTATTCTTCCAGACTCACTCAGCAAACACTTCCCTACCTTTGCCCACCGTCTTTATTCCCCCTTACAACTATCCCATACCTATATCTCTACCTGGTCACTAGCAAACCTCAACCCCAAAATATTCTCAAACTTGCTCAAACAAACAGATTGGAATCCACTAAGGACTCTACCTCTAGATAGTGTTGTTACCTATTTCAACACAACCTTTCTACACTTGCTAAACTCCCTGCCCCCCCTGAGAACAAAATTAATTAAAAGTAAATCTGTACCATGGTTAACTAAAGACACCTTAAGCATAATGACTCTCCAAGACAAAGCTTGGAAACATTACCAGAAACACAAAACAATCATCACCCTTAACGAATACAAACTACTGTGTAGCAAAGTAAAAAAAAACGTATTTCTTCCGACCACAAATCTTGTTTTTCCACAATACAAACTAATCACAGTACAAACCCTAAAAAAATTCTGGCAGGGAATCTCCTCTCTGCTTACTCCTGGAAAAAAAAAAAGAAAACCCTTGCCCTAACCCAAATGCCACTGACATAGACCTTGCTACCCAATTCAACTCTTTCTTCATTGATTCCATTGCCAAACTAACTAACTCCTTCACCAACCATCCTACTTCTACACCCCTACAGTCACCTACTCCTTCCTCCTCTAGTACCTCTTCTCACTTAACTACCTCCTCCTCCATACCCCCTCCCTTCTCCATACAGCCCATCACAATTTCTACTATTAATAAACTCCTACAAAAGCTGAAACCAGGTTCAAATGCCCCAGACCAAATTCCCTCTTACTTCTTAAAAATATCCACAGAGGCCATAGCCTTTCCCATCTGTATCCTAATGAGCAGATCAATTACAGAAGGTCAGGTACCTCAACCCTGGAAAAAGGCCTTCATTATTCCACTTCACAAAGGTGGGAGCAATAATAATACCAAAAATGTTCACCCAATTGCCATCTTATCCCCCATTTCTAAACTGCTAGAAAAATGCATCCACCTACAACTATTACCCTATCTCATAAACAACCAACTCCTAACCACCACATAACATGGATTCAGGCCTGGCCACAGAACCACCACTGCTCTCCTTACCTTCCTCGAAACTATCAACAAAGCCCGCGACTCCGGCCTTATTGTGTCCACCCTCTTATTAGACCTATCTAAGGCCTTCGACACCATCACTCACAACCTTCTCCTCACCAAACTCTCTAACCTGAACCTATCCCCCACTACTATCAAATGGTTTACCAGTTACCTATCTGATAGACAACAAGCGGTTAAATGAAAAAAGCTATCTCCCCATTCCTCAATACTCCCACAGGAGTACCCCAGGGTTCTATTCTTGGGCCCCTGCTATTTAACATTTTCATAAACGACTTCTACCGGACCATCCTTAAAACTCACCTAATCCAATATGCCGACGACTCCACCATAATCTGTTCTGCCACCTCCATCCCCATTCTAACAAAACTAACCCAAAATGCCTTCTCCTTAACTGAACAATGGATGCTAGACAACCACCTAGCACTTAATGCCACAAAAATTAACTAATGTTATTCACCCCTTCAAAAACCACCATCATAGACAAAAATACCTTCATCATCACCAGTCAGAATAATACACCCTTTGAAATAGTATCTAATACATATCTGATAGGTGTTCTATTTGATGACCAACTCAAGTTCAACACTCACAAGCAAACAGCACGAAAACACACAAGAAACTTGGCATGCTCTATCGCCACAATCAGTACACCCCCACACACCAAACTAACACTCACTACAACATACCTTATCCCATCCCTCCTATACGGAGCTCCACTCCTCACCAACCTACAATTCTCCCTAAAAGCTAAACTATCCTCCTGTTACTATAAGATTACAAAGTTTGCAAAAAGCCATAGATCCCTAACACATCACTGTACTACCCTTCACAAACTCAATTGGCTAGAACTACCTAACTGCCTCACGTATATTCAACTCACTCAAGCCCATAAACTCATCTTTAACCCCTCTCTCTGCCGATCCCTGGCCACTACCTTTATGATGCACCATCCCAATAGATCCCTAAGATCTAACTCCCAAAATCTCATTGAACTACACAAATCCACCAGGGAAAAATCTTCTGTCCTTCTCCCTAGCTCGCCTGTGGAATTCTCTTCCTCGACTATTCCACACAACTAGCAACCTATCTGCCTTCAAAACCTTACTCCACTCCCATCTAACTTCCAAATGGAAATGTTCCTGTACCCATCCTGCATGAAGTTCCCAACTGAAGCTACTCCCCTACATTCAGTAGACCTCCAAACATCCTATTATTATTACTTAACTCCGATAAGCATCTATTGTACTCATACACTTGTATATACATATAATTGCATAACAGTGTAATAAGCACCTATTGCAATCAACAGATTTTGTACCTAAATGTACTTGTTTAACACTATTTTCTTATTAATGAATGCCTGCTTTTGCATTTTTCCCATTTTTGGTATTACTATATTATCTATTGTTATAATTTGTTTTGTAATTAACTTCTATTTGTTTTTTTTTTTCATTTACTGGAGCTTTTCTCCCCAGGACTCCATTAAAACTGGGCTCCTGGTAGCCCAATGGACCATCCTGGCAACAAACTGCAAATAAATAAATAAATAATAAGCCTATGTCCATTTCTAACATGCCATTGATGGTGGCAGTTATTCCCATGGTTGCTACAGGAGTGAAATGTAATTCATAAGGTTAATTAGATGGAACACGAAATGCAAAAAAGCTGCCTTTCTTGTTAATTTGAAAACATTTTCAAACATTTCATTTTTTTCTATCCTAGCTCTAGGCAATAGCTGTCCAGACTGCCAATAGTTAGGAAATATGACACCAGACATTTCTGAGTTAAGATGAACTAAGCAGGGCATCTTAAAGAAGTGAAAAATGGGTGTACAAAAAATACTATTTATGCAGCAGCATTGATCTATCAAGTAGCAGCATACAGTGCAACAGTAAAACAGGTCAGTACCGTTGATATTACTTAGTGTATACCACTGGCAGATTTTTAAATGTACATAAAAATATCAAATTGCAGGGGTGGAATACAATAAAGGTAAAATACGGGTAAAATAAGGGTGCTATAGCAATTTGCCAGAAGTAAGGCACTTCAGCATTGGAAGTAGTAATAAACTGAAACAATTTGTGCTTGCATACTGCTAGAATATTTCAAAATTATATTCAGCAGAATAGGCAGAATTAAATCATTAGACGTTTATCTTATTTTTTTACTGAAGTAGTACACTGATCACAACAGACCATTTGCATGCACAGCCCGAGTGAAGAAATTCAGAGAAAAATAAAACAGAACAAGTTCACAAACACAGTAATCATCAAAGGTAGAAAATCCCATAGACAACTGATACAATATAGAGGATTATGATTGGTTCACCGATCTTAACCAGCTAATTGTATGTTAGAAACATAGATGCCAAGAAATCCATCTTGACAGCCATGTTAAAAAAATGTATTAAGAGTTTATGATTGGTGAGATGATCATAATTCTTTGTTGTGCATGCAGTTTTATCTGCTCCATGTATTAAAGGGGAAAAAATTGCTAAGTGTTTTCCCAGCTTTCAATGCCATTACATTTGCATTTACCTCCATATCTCTCAACTGTCAACATTTTCACAGGACATCCAGATTATTACTTCACATCGTTGGTCTGTTCCTCATAAAATATGTGGTTTCTGGATGAAATACTGAGGTGGCTTGAAGTCACTGAATAATGACATACACTTGAGGGGCAGCTTTCACAGTCTTTAGATTATGCAGGGGAACACACATCCTGTTATTCTAGTAACTGTTCAGTTTTTCTTTTTATTCAGGAAGTTAGGGACATAAATGGTATGGACAACAGGCAGAAAGAAATGTTTTGTTCTTCTGTTGTCATTTGCTAGTCAGTACAGGCAGATTTTACTGTCTGCAATCAGACACAACTTTAACAACATTTTCAGGGGGTGCTTGACATTTGTTATGGTCGGATTGTGCACCATTCTGGGACTTGACTGGTTTGTCTTTCTCCGAACATCTTAATGTAATCAACACGCTCCATGTATTACATATACATATGTTTAACAGAGTGTTAAAAGAAATGTGAATTCATTTTAGTAAGAGTGGTGCAGGTGAGGAGAGAGTTAGATTATGTGTCCAGTAGAAAGCACTTGCAGTCAGATTTTTGTTGACGGTGTCTTTTGAGTGAGGAAAGAGAAGACTTCCTTTAGGTGGGAGAGAAAGGGCTGCCAGACTTTGGATCCAAGAATGGCGAAGGAATAGTTGGTACTGTACATGGTTTTGGGGTGTCTGGAGTGAGGGAGTTAACTGGGAGATGTTATGGAGGTTGTAGGGGGTAGTTCTATTACGGAGTTTAGCAACAAGAGGTGGGGATATTCCTGGAATAATGCAATCAAATGTTTTCAAAACAGCACAGCAAATCACCTAAATATGCCTCAGAAATAAAAGTTGTACAAACAAAAAAATTAATTATAATAATGGGAGACAGGACTTCATTTACATATAAACCAAAGTAGTTGTCAGTAAGCACTTCTACTAAGTCGCACAATAGACTTCATCAGATTAATAGAAAATGTAAATTAGCTCAATAAATAGAAACAAGCAAACAACGAACAACAGAATAACAAACATGTAACCCTGAAAAAAGCTTCCTGCAGTCTATATTTAAGATTCAAATGGGCATTAAAACTTTAATTTATTGGGTATAAAGTTCATTATCAGAACATGGTCCTTTTAATCAAAATGGCCATTCAAATGACCAATTATAATGCCACTAACTGCAAAATGAATGACATTTTTTGAAATGATCACACTTGGTGGTGTGCATATTAAATGTACTACTAGATTTTTTTTCCCTAATATTATAATTATGTTCATAGATACTACTTATTTTCCTGGTTGTATGACTCACATCGAATGGATCACAACCATTGCATTCTGCTATCTTCTTCTTTCAGCTTTTCCTAGTTAGAGGTTGCCACAGCGGATCAACTGTCCGCTCATGACTGGCAGTGGAGTTTTGCAGTGTCGAGTTGCCAGCCCAACGCCCAACCTTCCACAGAAGGCACACACACACACACACACTCACTCACACCTAAGGCCAGTTTGGAGTGTCCAATCCACCTACAGCATGTCTTTGGGATGTGGGAGGAAACCGGAGCACTCGGAGGAAACCCACATGATCACAGGGAGGACATGCAGACTCCGCACAAAAGGCACCCCAGCGAGGATCGAACTGGAGAACCTCTTGCTGTGAGGTGGCAATGCTAACCGCTGCACCACCACAGCCGGCCTGCATTCTGCTATATAAACCACAAAACAATTGATAATTAAAATACTTAGAAGTGCCATAAGAACAGCCTGCATTAACACAATAAAATGAGTGAGTACTAGCAGTAAACCTACAAACTTAAAGGAATTACAGGTATAAAGACCCTTAGAGTTAAACTCTGTACTACCTATATCAGTGGTAATAGACATATGTTCAAAAATATTTTTCAGATTCAAATTTTACTTATTAATAAACAAGGAGAATTCATCAATAATATTTATAAAACTATTCTGAACTCTTACAATACACCAGTTAGTAATAATAATACCCTTTGTAGTTTTAGAATCTAAAACATAAGAACCATACCAAGATTTCTGTTTTCCACACACAGAGTCATTTTCTTAAATATTATTCTCAAATGCATATATTAAAGGCATTTTCTATAACTTGCACTAATGTCTATCAAGAAATGTATCGGCCATTAAATGTTGAATATAAAGTATTAGTCTTAGTTGTCAAAGGATGCATGCTTGAAAAACCCAAATAACTATTCCTTGCAAAATCTTTGTTATAGACATGTCACCAATTTCTCATGAGATAAACCACACACAGTATTGTAAATATATTTTACATCCAGTTGGGCAAGTGTAATAAAATAATCATTAGCCTTTACTGTCAAGTAATTTTTCTTTCAAACGGTTGACATTTAGGCTGCATTCTACATGGACTCCAACAAGAATTAGCAGCACTATTGGATACTCTTTTAAATCATAGTTTAAGCACTGGCTTTGTCCCAGCTGTATGGAAAATGGCCACCATTGTTCCCTTGCACAAAGGTGTGCTTTCACTGACCCCAGGAATTACAGACCTATTAACCTGACTAGCCTTATCTGCAAGGCCCTGGAGTGAATTATCATGGACCTTATTAACAAAGATATAGGTCATCTCCAAACACTTGACACTACTCAGTTTGAATTTGTTAAAGGGAGATCATGCTAGTTAAACCTGGTGGACATCTTCGAGACAGTCACCAAGGCTCTGGATGAGGTGAAATCAATGTATACAGTCTGCCTAGACTTAGCCATGGCTTTTGACACTATCCCCCACTCAGGCATCATTGACAAACTCACCCAGATAGGTATCAACCCTTATATCATTAGAAGGGTTGCTAACTGGCTCACTGATAGAACCCATATAGTCAAAATAGTGGAATCCACCTCCAACAGCAGACGGTATTCCACAGGGATCAGTCTTGTTTCTTCTATTGATTGGAATCTATTTCTCCGAAGTGCAAGCAAAAACTAAAGGTCTGTGGCTGACAACATTTGCTGATGACTGCAAACTGGGAATAATCATAGAATCTCTAAATGATGTCAGCATCCTACAAGAAGGTTGTAGAAAAACAAATGATTGGTGCCAAAGTCATGGCCTTAAACTCAATGTAAAAAAGGTATTATTATCCCTTTCAGTAAGAGCAATGTTCTTGCTAACTACCACATCAATAACAACACCCTAAGTATGCACTCAGTAGTGAGAGACCTGGGCACACAGGTTGACAGCAACCTTATCTTTGATCACCATGTCTCCATAGTGGTAAGAAGGGCATTCTGTGTTGCTCATCTTTTAAGTAAGGGCATTGCCTCCAGAAAAAAAAAAAAAAACAAGTTATAACTTCCCTGTACTCTTCCCTCATCAGGCCAATAACTCAGCTTAACTCACCTTCCCAAGCACATGCAGCAATTGGAAAGACCACAAAGGTTCCTCACAAGGAAAATTCAAGGTCTTCTGTCCTATGTAGATTGTCTGAAATCACTGTCACTTTATACTGTTTCATATAGACTACTCAGAGGCAATGTCTGTCTTGCATATACGTAAGGCAATCACTGATCCTACTTTATTGGAAATGCTGCATATCCGCAAGGCAAATGGTACACAGGTTACTCGCTCTAAAGACCTTAACCTGGTATGTGACATGAAAAGAAACTGCTGGAGGGACAGATTTGTCACAGCTATCCATAGCCTTGTGATCCCTGTGTCTCCTTTCTGTTTTTCTGTTGTTTAAACATTTTTTAGTGTCTCACTGCTATTTTTTTACTGTGCTAAACATTCTCTAGTATTTGCCACCAAAACTAGGGTAGATAGTAGCCATAGCATAGTCCTAGATCTGTTTGTAGTGGCTGTTTGTTCTGAGCACATTTTTCAGGCCATCTTTGATTAGAAAAGGCCCTTCTGCACTCTAGTGAGAAGAGTGTGTTGATTGGAACCCATCTGGTGAAGGGTGGCTGGTCTAGGGCTTGGAGTAAGTATCTTTATTGGTCTTTTTGAACCTTTTTACATTTTTTTCAAGGTTTTAGCTTCTGGTATTTAAGCCCTGCATTTGAGCAGGTTTCTGCTTGTTTGCACATCATGCAGCACTACCCAGTGCCGTGCAATTGTGTGCCATAGCCAGACAGATAAATCTGACGATTTTTCCCTTAGATACAGCTATAGCACATTAGTGTAGTTCTCATCCTTAGTACTTCTCTGGTCTAAGAAATATTGATAGTGAGCTTTGACCTATTAAACAACCAGAAAAAAAACAGCAGAAATATCCATCCACTGAGCAGTTCCTTAATCAGTCATGAAAATCCCACTCTTTGTAATAATAGTTCTTCAACCTAGCATTATGGACAGTTGGACTATCGTTTCTCCTGCCAACCTTGCTGGCTTGGGTCCATACCTCTAAACTCTACAGATTTTTGCAGAATGTCCAGCTTTTTGGCTCATATTTTTGGCCTTTTCCTCTTTTTTCCTGGCAAATCACTGGAATGATGTCAGGATTGAAGTCACTAAATAATGACATACATTTAAGTTTCAGACTTCATATCCTTCAGAAAATGTATATAAAAACAAATCCTGTTACTCTAGCAACTTTCTAAGTTTATAAGAGCAATATTTAAAATATGTCCCTATTTGTACCCCCATTTTGTCAAGCTTTGTCCAGATTTTTGCATTAACAGGTTGAGAGGTATGCTTGGGTTTCCTGATGTAGTGTAGCAATTGCCTCATGTACACTGACGACCCTCTACTAATAACTCACTCTAGTACAGAGTGATGTATCTATACCAAGAATCTTGAATCCCTGCTCTCTTACACTTGAAATGCTAACACTGAAGAGGTTGTCAACCCACCCACCATTACTCATGCACATAGTACCACGACTCATATACGTAATACATATCAAACACAAAAATCAACATACGTGGGGTTCTCTGAAAAAACTTACCAAAACACCAGAGACTTCCAAAATACAAGACTGCTACAACTAACACAGTTCCCACAACACATAGTAACACCAGTGTTTCACCTACCAAGCCCATAAGGCTTAACACTCAAAAAACTGATTTTCTTCTCATTGGTGACTCCATAGTGAGACACACTGATGTCCCACTCACCAAATTAGACAAGGAGTAAGTCATGGTCAGCTGCCTGTCTGGTGCCAGAATTCATCAGATCATGCATGCAATCAGGTCTCTTGGTAACAAGTACCATTATGACTCTGTCATAGTTCATGTTGGAGTGAATGACCTGAGATGTATCTCACTGCACTATACGAAGAAAGACACGATTGAGCTCTGTGAGTATGTGTCCCAGGCAGGTATGTCCCTAACCTTGAGCAGCATACTACTCTTACCTAGAATGATGCCACAGTATAAACAAAAATTATTGATTTTAATAATTAGCTTAGGTTTTTGTGTCATTCAAAGGGTATCCTGTTTCTGTCAGCCTTGAAAGTCATGGTGGACAAACCTTGATGCTTTGCCAGAGACGGTTTGCACCTGGCACCACTAGGCTTTGGGATGCTGGCAAAGGCTGTTGCCTCCGGATAGTTCCACTTTTAGGTAAGGTCAAGGTCTTGAAAACAAACTTATCAAGGTGAAATTTGCCAATCATGACAAAATAAGGGTCACGCTGCTAAAACTAGGAGCTTAAACCAAAACTGCATGCCTTGGAAGCTGTTCTGTCACTGGAAGATGTAGATATCTGTGCAGTCACAGAAACCTGGCTCAAGGCCTCAGAGAGTACCCCGGCCTTGCAAGGCTACAATGCCTTGCACACCTTCAGACTGCAAAACAAACAGGTGAGAACCAAGGGAGGCAGTATTGCTATCTATATTAGAGGTACGTTCATCTCCCGTCTAGTTAGACTGGACAACTCTATGGTGTTACTCCAAGTTCAGGTTACTGTGGGTAAGACCCCCATTCAAGTCATATCCAGTTATAGATCTGCCTCCATGGGTCATGATGTGCATGAAGCCTCTTTGACCAAACTGGAGTCACCCCAAATATTCCCAAACACTCTGGTTATGGGGGATTTCAGTTATCCCACCATCAACTGGGAAACCTACTCTAGCCCTAACTCACTAGTGCAAAAGTTCCTTGACTTTACCTCAGATTCACTGGAACAAATTGTTCAATACCCTGACAAGAGGAACAAACATACTAAATCTGGTCCTCACTAACATGAAAAATAGATGCACCACCACAACTGTTGGACCCTCATTAGTTAAATCTGATTACAAATCAGTCACCTTTGAGCTGACACTACACCAGAGCTCACAAAGGGCGAAGTCAGACTAAAAAACTTCACCAAGGCAAACTATACCCTCCTTGGGGAAGATATAAATGCATTCCAAGCCCCACCCCCAGCTGGATGTGGTAACTACACCAAAGCTTACACCAAAGGCCTGTACAATCACTTGCATAAATGTATAGACTCAGCTGTGCCAAAAGGAATCAAAGCTAGAGCCCCAAGTAAAAACAAGCTGTCATGGTGGGCATCCAGCATCAACAAACTTTATAACAAACACAAAAAGTTTCTGCTGAAGAAACAAAGGCAATGCCCCAACTATGAAAAAGCACCCTCCTCAGCCTCAACAGGGAAATAAGACAACATGTCATATCCTCTAAGAGCATCTTTGAGAAAAACTTAGCAAGCACAGCCAAGGATAACCATAAGGCCTTTTACAGTTATGTACATAGCCTAAAAGGTAGGACCCAAGCATGTGCTGAACTAGTGACTAATGGTATCACACACATGGACCCCACAGAGATAGCAAAGCTGCTAGTGGATAGGTTTGGTGAAAATTTTACTCCCTAATCCCCTCCAAACTTATCACAAATCTTGCCCCAAACTCCCCCCCTCCCACCCTACATATCTGAAGATTGGGTCATTGAAGCCTTGTCTAAGGCAAAAAACACAGCCTCTAAGGGACCAGACTGCACCTCAGGCTATCTTCTAAACAGGCTAAAACATGAACTAACATCTACATTAAGTACCCTTTTCAATCACAGCCTAACCGCAGACTTTGTTCCTGTGGAATGGAGAACAGCAGCAGTGATTCCCCTCCACAAAGCTGGCCTAGTAACAGACCTGGGTAATTATAGACCCATAAGTCTGACCAGCCTCATCTGTAAGGCCATGGAATGTATCATTATGGACATCATAAATAAAGACATAGGTGACCTCCAAACCCTGGATCCAACCCAATTCGTCTTCATCAAGGGCAGATCCTGCCTGTTAAATCTGGTGAATTTCTTTGAAAATGTGACTAGGGCCATTGATGAGGGGAAATCTGTGCAAACAGCATACATGACAAAGCTTTCAACACAATCTCACAGTCAGGCATTACAGATAAACTTAGAAAACTGAATGCAAACTCCTTTGCTGTAAGATGGGCTGCCAAATGGCTCACAAACTGGACACACACTATCAAAGTGGGTGGCTCCACATCAACCGATAGTCCTGTCACTAGCGGGTTGGCACAAGGGTCAGTGCTGGACCCCCTACTGTTTGGTATATACTTCTCAGAAGTTCAGGCCAAAACTAAAGTGTTTTGGCTGACCAAGTTTGCAGATGACTACAAACAAGGTGCAATTACTGAATCCCCAAGTGATGTCAGTATTCACCAGGAGGGTCTTTTGTAAACCAACGACTGGAGTCTTAGTCACAGTCTCAAACTGAATGCAAAGAAAAGCATTATCATTCCATTCAGCAGAAACAATGTCCCTTCACAGTATCAAATAAACAATTCCCTAAGTACCTACAGAGTGCTA
The DNA here is from genome assembly GCF_019279795.1 of Protopterus annectens. NCBI lineage: Eukaryota > Metazoa > Chordata > Ceratodontiformes > Protopteridae > Protopterus > Protopterus annectens. Next base: position 620,299,298 of record NC_056746.1, on the reverse strand, counting down.
AGGGATCAGGGATCACAAGTTGACTGTGACCTTAACTTTGACCACCATGTGTCTACTGTAGTAAGAAAGGCTTTCTATGTAGCACACTTTATTAGCAAAGGCATCACCTCGAATAACCCCTCTATACTCAACACTAATCAGGCCAATAATTGTGTATAACACCCCTTCGGCATATACCGTACAAAGCACCTGCAGCAATTGGGAGAGACTTTAGAGGTTTCTAACAAAGAAGATAAAAATACTCCAGTATGTGCCTTACATAGACCAAATAAAGTCCCTGTCCCTATACTCTGTATCATACAGACTTCTTGGGGCAGACTAATGCTTGGCTTACAGAGCATTCTCAGACCCAATCCTAATGAACTTGCTGCACATCTGTAAATCAAACAGGACTAGAGCTACCCATTCCAGGGACCTAAATATGGCCTGTGACTTAAATAGGACATGCTGGAGAGACAGACATGTCTCCCAGTAACTGCCACATCTTTGGAATAGGCTACCAATTCATGTAAAATAGAACACCTCTATGACACTGCTCAAAAGGAACCTGGACAAGTGGAAGGGGCACTATAAATTCTTACCGGGGATAGTGCCCATTACCCTCCTGGACATGGACAGTCATTACTAAATGCAATCCTGGGTATTGACTACTGTATCTATGATATTACACTGGGATGAAACAGCTAGGTTTGAAATGATCTCTGGGTCGATAGTCTAGTAAACTCCTATGATCCTATGATTCTACATCATCACTAAAGAACATGTACTGAAAGTGCTGTCCAAGAGTAAGAACACTTTCTCCATGGTACCAGTTAATATACTGGGCTGTTTATTAAATAGTATGAAACATGTTCTGGTGGAACCTCTTCATAAGTTATTTAACATTAGTCTCAGAAGTATGGTGTACAACAATAGTGATGCCCTTCTACTGTCCTCAAAACTATAGACCCATCAGCCTGAAAAGTCTCATTTGTAAGTCCATGGAGCACATTATAACAGACTGGATTAACATAGCTATTAAAAATATCACCAGGATAAATTCACAGCAATTTGACTTTATAAAAGGTAGATTCTGTCTAATGAACCTAGAAAACTTCTTTGAAAAGGTAACACAAGCTGTTGACAGCACCCACCTTGATTTGGTCAAAGCATTTGCTATAATCCCCCCCTCATACTAGCATAATTAATTAACTAAATGCATTACAATTAAACCTCTCTGTTATAAGATGGAAAGCTAATTAGCTAAAAGAAAGAACCCACACAGTGTGGGTGATAGGGGCAGAAAGACAGAACAGGTGACCCGTGGTGTCCTGGGTCCCAGAGTTGGAACAATTTTTGTTAGTAATTTACATCTCTTACCTAAAGAGTAAAAACAAAGACAATGTCCCTCTTTAAAGCCATGTTATAAGAGTCCTGGTAGCCTGGGTGAAAATTCCCTCTACTTTGATCCCCATGTATCAATGGTTTTACGGAAATCCTTCTACTTGGTGCAGCTGATCACCAAGGGAATATTCAGATCTATACAAATTATTGTCCCATTGTATTCAACACTGATTGGACCAGTTATAGGAGACAATGCCCTCTTTAAGATGCATCTCATCAGACATATCAATCAGTTAAAAAGATCCCATAGGTTCTTAACAAAGTAGGTCACACTCTTAAGGTCCCTAAGCTACCAGAAAAGAGTAGAGGCACTGCTTCTCTTTTCTGTGTATTATAGGTTTTTCAAACCTGTGCCTTGCTTTATGAGCAATCAGTGACCCAGTAATCCAGGATCTCTTGTCTGTTCACAACTCAAACAGTCCCACAAATACCAGGACAAGGAATATAAACCTGTTTTTAGCAGATCTAAAGAACAAGGTGGAGAGACAGATGTGTTACTAACAGACTCCCTTGCCTTTAGAATAGATTCCTCTTGCAGATAAAGTGTTATGATACACTACCTTTCTTCAAACAGGACCTGGATAATTGGATGGACATTCATAAATTTACCCCCAGGTTGATTGGCCTATCCCTCCTTGTGAACAGAAGTACAGTCTACGATGGTCACTTGATTCAGAAAAATTGAACATATTTATGATTCCTGTGATGCTTTTCTGTAGTGGAAGAGATAACTTGCTGACATTTTGGAGGCATATGGAATGACTCTCCAGACAAAGAAGTGTTTTTACTTGTAATATTATTGCTGCATATATTTTTGATAACTGCAGAACTTTGTATTGTTATAGTGTTGCTGGCAGTGGGAACCCTACCTACCACTGTTACACACTTCCTGACACATGAACTGTACATTCATACGGCCATGGTCTCTTGTTCACCATATCTCTATGAAATGCCAGTGCTGTCTGGGTGCTCACAGACCTGCATATGGTGATCCAGTGTGCCTTGTGTCATACTTTACATCACACTGTGGGTTGCCCCCAACATTGTTACATTAATTTTCATATCACCGCCATCAATACAGGGTGCATTGCATGCACTATCCCTTCTAATCTCCCTACCAGCACAAATTATATCAGGCATACCCTGCACATGACTCAAAGTAGCTTACACTGTCATGTAGCTCACTACAAAAAAATGCATCATCAATTCATCATCCCCTTTGGGGAGAGAAATGTCTCCACAAATTATCACATTAATAACAACGATCTAAGCATGAAGTCAGTTGTGAGGGATTTGGGCACCCAGATTGATAGCAGCCTAACATTTGACTACCATGTTACTTCCATTGTATAACATCCCTGTATTCTTTCCCTTATAAGGCTCATTATTGAGTACAATGCCCTATTCGGCATGTACCTCACAAAGCATATGCAGCAGCTGGAGAGACCACAGAGGTTCCTCACCAGGAGAATCCAGGGCCTCAAAAATCTACCACAAACAGATAGGCTAAACGCCCTATCCCTCTACTCTGCTTCATACAGACTCCTCAGAGGTGACCTCTGTCTGGCATACAGGGTGATCTCGGACCCTGCTGCATATCTGCTCATATGAAGCTTCACTCGAGTAACCTGCACACGTGGCCACAACTTGGTCTGTGACATCAATAGGACTTGTTGATGGGACAGATTTGTGTCCCAGAGACTCCCTAGGGTTCCACCAGTATCCCTGTTGGACAGGGGTATCTGGTGCTGATTTGTCTATGCATTAGCTAAACTTTTGGCTAGGCTTATAAGGGCCTCAGGGCCAATAGCCTAGTAACTTCATATGATCCTATCCTATGTACTGTGGTTTGCATATGACATAGTATATGATTAGCAACCTTTGTATGTGACTCATATTTATGCCACTGTTTTGGCATCTGTGGTTGTGCCCAGTGGAATGGTCGACATGTTGCCATGCAGGTTTCTGCATGGTCAATCATGTCCACCACTTTTTTGCATGTCTCTTGACTATACAGCAGTCTGCTAGAGGTGTGTTGGTCAATCTCCCACTAATTACACCTTTTAGACTATTCTTCTCACATATACACTGGGAGTGGGGGGTGCATAGTCACTAAGTCATCCTGTTCCTTGTAGCACAGTGATTGCAGTGATATTTTGTGGTGTGTCAGGCATAGTGCCTACATGAGGACTGCATACCTAACAACATTTAATGATGTTGCACTGCATTGCCAATGTTTTTCCTTGTTGTGTAGTTCTTTATATTACAGTCTCTGTTTACATTTATTTGTCCATTGCAGATGGTGTAATAGATTTGCCTTCAGTTTTCACTCATGATTCTTTACCTTTATTTGTTTTAATATAAAGTCATGTATCATATAAAGACTGAAGTGCATTTACAGTTTAACTCATTTAACTCTGTACCTGCAGAAGCTGAAAGGTACAAACAGCAATGTGCATAGGTTTTGCAAAACGTCTCTGATTTTGCCTCAAACTTTTGAGTTGTTCATATCAAATTTGTGTGCATCTGTGCATATATGTTGTGTGTGTTTCTGTTTTCTGCTAAATCATTGAGATTACACTTAAGCAGTATCAAATAATTGCAGATATTTAGGTTTTAGACTTCACAGTGTTCATAAAAATGCTTTCTAAAGCAAAACGTGTTATTCCAAGAATATTTGAAGTATATAAGACTGCCATTTAAAATTTTTTCCTTATTTTGGGCATTTACCCCAGTTATTGTTTGCCTTTCTGCCTAGTTTGTAAGATAAAAAGTTGAAAGGATTAGAAAGTTTTTTTTACAATGACTGATGCCACTGTATTCACAATCTCTTTACTTCAAAACTGTAATATATTATAAAGCAGACACTTCCAGAATGAGGTTATATGTTGTATAAATTCTCACAATTAACTTTTCATATTTTGGAAAGTGTACAATCAAGTTAGGCAGTGTTAGGAGACTTGAGCCTTTATCTGACTACAAGAATTTCCTTTCTGAATGCTTATTTCCTGTGTTGCACTTAATTTAAAATTGTTTTTTTCTCTAAAAACTGCACTTTACCTGATTTTGGCCTAGCACTCAAGTGTGGGGTCATTTATTGCACTGTTGTGATTATTTTGCTGCTTGTGTATCTCTGCTACCTTTAAACTACAACAAAAAGAAAAAAAAAATCTTGCTTTTTTTCCCACTTTCTGAAAGTTAAGAAAGTTCAGTTACAGATTTGCTGTTCTGAACTATTTGAAAGTTTCTAGACGGCCAGTGCTTGCTTGGGCTAAAGGGAAGTCTCTGTGTTCACCAGTGGGAGTGGTTAACATTGAACAGCCTGCCTGTCCCTGGAGGAGTGGTTACTACCTAGAAGCTGTAGTTTTATTGGCCATTTTGGGTCAATTCTAAACTCCTTGATCTTTCTCTCTCTTAAAACCCTACAACTCTCTTTTTGCGCGGTTTTGCGCACTGAGCAGCGTCAGGCAGCGCCACCTAAACAGGTTTATACTATTCCAGGCTCCACAAAGTTTGCTCTTCACTTTTTCCCTTAGAACTGTTCAAACTCTCAAAGTAATCACTCTATTCTCTTTCTAAAGTCCTGCACTTGCTCAGCTCTTATAAGGAAACACTAACTAACTAAAGCACTACACCCTCCTTGACTTCTCATAAGTATTAGACTCCCGATTGGTCCTTCCTGATCAAGTGAAAAATCAGTTCCCTTCCCTAATCTGATCAGTAAAAAAACAGTTCCCTATACTAATCTGGTATGTCAAAGGGTCAGTTTCAAGGTTACTCTCCAGTCCAGCAGGTGAATCTGGGAATTTTGAGGCAATGTTACAACTGCCTTATGGACACAGACAACCCTCTCCTCCTTCTAACAAACTCTAATACATGTGAGAGATGCAGTTACAAATCCAAACTGGAGGCAGAGCTCTCTCAACCCAAGACTGGCACAGTCAGTCAGGAGGAAAAGGTAACCACCCACACCACAAATCCAGTCTCACACAGACCTATTGCATCTGCATACCCAACACATAAACACACAAAAACATACTCAGAGGCTCTAAATAAAAATCTACCTAAACAGCAAAGACCTCCTAAGCAGATATCCAAGCAACATCCACCCCTCAACAATACCCACAAATCACATATCTCACAAAATCAGTGTGCCTCACAGTCACAGCCCTTAAGGCCAAACAACACACCAAATACACTTGTTATAGGGGACTCTATTGTTTGGCACACTGACGTCCCGCTCACCAGACTGAACAAGGAGAAGGTCACTAAAAGCTGCCTGTCGGGTGCCAGGATCCACCACATAACGCAAGCACTCAGGTCACTCCAAAGCAAGTACAAGTATGACTCCGTCATTGTCCATGCTGGTGTGAATGACCTGAGATGTACCTCCCTGGACTACATGAAAAGAGACATAGAGGATCTCTCTGACCATGTAGCCCAGGCTGGTATGACCCTTACCTTGAGTAGCATCTTGCCCTCACCAAGAATGATGCCACAGTATAAAGACAAAATTATCAGTTTCAACAATTGGCTAAAGTATTGGTGTCATTCAAAGGGGATCCAGTGTCTGTCAGCCTGGGATGACATGGTCGACAAGCCACGTTGCTTCGCTAGGGGCAGCTTGTACCTGTCACCCTTAGGCTTTCGTACACTGGCCAAGGCTCTTGCCACCCCCATAGTGCCTTTTTTAGGCAAGGCTCAAAGGACAAACTCACCTCCATAGACAACCCAAAGATAAAAAACTAAAGGTAAATGCTACTCAATGCCAGAAGTCTAAACCTCAAGATGCATGCACTCGAGACTCTCCTCAGTATGGAGAAAATCGATGTCTGTGCAGTAACAGAAACCTGATTAAAGGCTCCTGAGAGCACTCCAGCACTACCAGGTTATAACTCATACCATACGTTTCAGCCTCAACACTCGGACCGAAGCACAAAAGGAGGGGGAGTATCTATATTCATCAAAGATACCTACACCTCCAGGTTAGTGGCACTGCACGAAGCATCGGAAACCATCCATGTGCAACTAACAGCAGGCAAAACTGCCTTTCAGTTTGTAGCCCTACAGAACACCTTCCCTATTACAGGAACCCCGCTTGGCATTCCTGAGAACACTGGAGAATATGAAGGTCTCTCCAAACACTATGTTATTGGGTGACTTCAACTACCCAAACATTGACTGGGAAAACTACTCAAGCCCAAACACCTTCGCCCAACGGTTCCTTGAATTTATAAACTCTAACGCAATGGAACAACTGGTCACCACTCCTACAAGAGGGAACAACATATTGGACCTGGTCATCACCAACATAGGGACTCTATGTTCCACACCAGAGGTAAACCCCTCTTTGGTAAGATCAGACCATAAACAAATTTCCCTGGACATCCATATCCTGTCCCCACCCCCAGCCAAGGAAATCACTGTAAAGAATTTCTCAAAAGCCAACTTTGCACTTCTCAAGACTGAGGTGGAATCCTTCAAAGCCCCTGGGCCAGAGGATACTACAGCCCAATCCGCAGAATCCTTTACAAATGCATTCTATGAGCACCTGCAGGAATGCATGGATCGTGCTATCCCAAATAAAACCAAGACTCACTCCTCCAAAAACAGGAGACCGGTCTGGTGGACCCTGGCCATAAATAAGCTATACAACAGAAGGAGGAAGCTACTACATGACAGAGCAAAATCCCAAAAAGGGAAGGCATCTCTGATCAGTATTAGCAAGAAACTTCGATCCCTCATAAAATCATCAAAGGCCAGTTTCAAAAGAAAAATTACCCTAGACACTAAAGATAATCACAAGGCCTTCTTTAGTTATGTCAGGAACATGGGTGGAAACTCCCAGATATGCTCTGAACTGTTGCATAACGGTACAAAATATACTGAACCTACAGACATAGCCAACATCCTGGCAGACATATTCAGCGCAAACTTCTCCCCCCCTTCCCCCAAAGGAGCAAACGCCTATCCCAACTGAATGTAACCTCCCTGACATCACAGATGCACAGGTGAAAGCTGCCCTCTCCAAAGCAAAAAACACAGCATCTATGGGACTGGACGGTGTCCCAGGCTGTGTCTTACATGAGCGCCAAGAAGAACTGAACCCTCACATTAAGTCACTGTTCAGACTTAGCCTTACTACAGGATATGCACCCAAAGAATGGCATACAGCTACAGTGGTCCCACTCCACAAAGGTGGTGCCACAACAGACCCCGGAAACTATCGCCCCATAAACCTGACTAGTCTGGTCTGTAAAGCTATGGAGCATATTATCATGGAACTCATAAACAAAGACATTGGGAGCCTCCAGACACTGGACCCTACCCAATTCGGCTTTGTTAAGGGCAAATCTTGCCTCTTAAATCTAGTTGATTTCTTTGAAACAGTTACCAAAGCCATAGATGAGGGCAAGGTAGTCTACACAGCCTACCTGGACCTCGCAAAAGCCTTCGACACAATACCCCACTCGGGCATCATAAATAAGCTTACCAGCTTAAATATCAACCCCTATATCACAAGATGGGTTGCAAACTGGCTCAGAGATAGAACCCACATGGTCAGAATCGCAGGTGCAATGTCCGAATCCAAACCAGTTACAAGTGGCATCCCATTGGGCTCAGTTCTGGGACCTCTCTTGTTCAGTATATACTTCTCTGAGGTTCAGGCTAACATGGGGGATTATGGCTGACAAAGTTTGCAGATGACTGCAAACTGGGGGCCATAATTGAATCTCCAGCTGACACAAGCATCTTCCAAAAGGGTCTCACAGAGACAGATGCTTGGTGCCAGAGCCACGGCCTCAAGCTAAATGCTAAAAAGTGCATAGTCATCCCCTTTGGGAAAACAAGGTACCCACAAATTACCACATAGGTGGTAATCCATTAAGTACAGAAGAAGTAATTAGAAATTTGGGGACCAACATAGATAGTAATCTCTCCTTTGATAATCACGTTGCCAAAGTGGTTAGAAAGACCTTCTATATAGCCCACCTTATCATGAAATGGTTCGCATCTAGATCAAGAGAGGTCATTGTGCCTCTCTACTCGTCACTCATAGGTTCATAGGTTCATAGGTTCATACTAGGCTATCTGCCCAAGGGCATTTATAAGCCTAGCCCATAGTTATGTGGCTTTCGCCACCCCTTTAGTTTGAATAAAACTATGCCTATTATTTTGTTGTGCCTCTGTCAAGCAGTGACACTGAAGTAATCCCTGGGGTATATCTGCGATCTCCCATCCATTGGTCAAGATTCCTCTTGAACAAGGCCAGCGAGGTGCTCTGCCTCACATGTACCGGGATTTTGTTCCACAGCATAGGAGTCTCTGGGTGATGAATCTGTCCCTCCAGCACGTTCTATTAATAACCGTGTCAAGGTTTAAGTCTCCGCCCTTGTGGTTCTGAGGGATCTAGATTTTTGAGGTGAAGCATATTCATCAAATCTGGGTTTGACATGGCCTTATATGTCAGGCACAGGTCACCTCTGAGCAAGCGGTGTGAGACTGAATAGAGCTGGAGTTCTTTCAGTCGGGCAGCATAAGACATATTTTTGAGACCCTTTATCCTTTTGGTGAGGAACTTTTGGGGCCTTTCCAGCTGCTGCAGGTGTCAGGTCAGATACATTCCGAATGGGGCATTGTACTCAATCATAGGTCTAATGAGTGATGAGTACAGGGGACGATGACCTCCCTTGATCTAGATGTGAATCCCTTCATGATCAGGTGGGCAATGTAGAAGGTTTTCCTAACTACTTTAGCAACATGAGTGTCAAGCGAAGGCTACTGTCAACCTGGGTCCCCAGATCCCTGATGACTTCTTCTGTGCTCAGTGGATTGCCACCTATATGGTAGCTAGGGGTAACCTTGTTTTTCCCGCAGGGTATGACTATGCATTTCTTGGCGTTTAACTTTAGGCCATGGCTCTGGCACCAGTTATCCGTTTCTGTGAGGCCCTTCTGAAGGATATCTGTGTCAGATATTTTTTCGACTATGGCGCCCAGTTTGCAGTCATCTGCAAACTTTGTCAGCCATAACCCTCCTGTGTTTGCTTTTACTTCAGAAAAGTAGATGCCGAACAAGAGTGGACCCAGGACTGAGCCCTGTGGGACACCACTTGTGACAGGCTTTGAGTCTGACATGGCTCCAGCAACTCTGACCCTGTGGGTTCTGTCACTTAGCCAGTTTGCAACCCATCTTGTGATGTATGGGTTTACATTCAAGCTGATGAGTTTTTCGATGATACCTGAGTGGGGTATTGTGTCGAAGGCCTTTGCCAGGTCGAGGTAGGCTGTATGGACTGCCTTTCCCTCATCAATGGCCTTGGTGACTGTCTCGAAAAAGTCAACCAAGTTTAAAAGGCATGATCTGCCTTTGACAAAGCCAAACTGGGTTGGATCTAAAGTCTGCAAGTTCCCTATGTCTTTATTTATGAGTTCCATTATGATCCTCTCCATGGCTTTGCAGATAAGGCTTGTCAAGCTAATGGGATGGTAATTTCCAGGGTCGGGAACTCATCAGGCCCATAATTGAATACAATGCCCTTTTTGGGATGTACCTTACCCGACACCTGCAGCAACTGGAGAGACACCAAAAGTACCTCACCAAGAGAATCACGGGCTACAAACAGATGTCCTATGCAGCTCGACTAAAGAAACTCCAGCTCTACTCAGTTGCTTACCACCTACTCAGAGGTGATCTATGCCTGACGTACAAAGCCATGTCAAACCCAGAATTAATGGACATGCTCCACCTCAAAAAATCTAAGTCCCTTAGAGCTACACGCTCCAGGGACCTAAACCTCAGCACAAAAATAAATAGGACATGCTGGAGGGACAGATTCATTTCCCAGAGGCTCCCCTCACTCTGGATTAGAATACCAATTCATGTTAGGCATAGCCCCTCGCTGACCCTCTTCAAGCAAAATTTGGACGCGTGGATGGGAAATCGCAAATTCACCCCAGGGATCTCTCCTGTGTCCCTGCTAGACAGAGACACAGTAAACTAATCTTAAAAGGGTACCTTCTGTGACCTACTTTACAGAGGCACAGTAGGCTAATCTAATAGGGAGGCGGAAGCCAAATACACTCTGGCTAGGCTTATAAATGCCCTAGGACAGATAGCCTAGTATCTACCTATGAACCTACGAACCTATGTTTATTGAAATATTTACAGAAATAAGAAATCATGCCTGTCTGTATAATTAGTAGTAAAAATAACACACAGTTTTTCTCAAATATACAACTTACAGAGTAAGTATAAATGACAGTTTTCCCTAACATCATCTAAAGTTTCAACTGATGTTATGATATACGTTGTAAGTCATTCAGCAAATATTAATGTATGCATGGGAATATTGTATATCTTCATAATTGCATGCAAACAGGCATCAATATCTCCACCACAGTCCATTATACATGGATTATAACAATATATTTTTCTATGCCTCCCATCATGACATTTCACAGTACAGTTCTCAATAACATATAGCTCATAATGTCATGAAAACATGAATGTAGACATGAATATATGAAAAACAAATGACAAGCAGTGATTAATATCTCTAATGCAGTATATCCTAGGTTAACAATCCTCATGCAAGTCTGTTTCATCACCTTGCTCTTTCACACGCCCCAGTATTACTTGATGAGTTGCTTAGTTAAAGAATCAAGCCCCTCTTCACAATGATGCCATTATGCCATAAGGAGCTATGGCTGTTAAAAGAAAGTATGCAAAAAAAGGTGCTACAAGCTACACAGTTAGGATCTGAGTGGGTAATGTAATTTTGGAATATTTCAGAACATTGCGAACATTGTTGTTTAATCATAATGTAATTAAAGAAGGATTTGTAGTTATCCTTTTCGTCTGGTGCAAGTTTCAGTCCATGCCTGGCTCTGATTTTCCTGATGTTTGATTTTAGTTCCTTCCTAACCTAATTGATAGGGTCTTTAAAACTGGTAGCTCTAGAATCACTGTAGGTCTTTACAAGTTTAAATGTCCCTTTATATTTGGTTATTGAGGGGACTGCTGCATCTTTATACTTCCTTAGATAAACATAGAACTCTTATATAAAAATAGCAGCTGAAAAAGCATTGGGAAAGGTGAAATTGCTAGTAAACGAAATAGCTCATCATAAAATTTGGGTAAAATCTTAGGTGAGCACGTTTGTTTTCTAGTGTAGGTAGGATAATTATCTCCATGGACCCTTTAAAGACTCAGCCTGGGAGCAGTATCTAGTTGTTATTTGTTTAGAGCCACAGTGGTAAGCACTGGAGCCTCAGGGAATCAAACCTTACACCACTGGACCACAGCAAACAGCAAGTTAGCAGCTCCATAATCCTCTAAGCCAACAATCAGACAACCTTTTACAGCAACCGACAGCAGTGCTTAGACAAATTCATCTCTGTGAATATAATGCCCTGATACAGGCTCTCAGAACCCATGAGCAATGACTGTTTGGGGAAAAAGCATACCAAATGGCCTCTACAGGATCCCATGTGGGACACATTGGCTCATAATGTCAATAACATTGATGGAAAGAATTGCTCAACACAGTAATGTCAGAAGCATTTCAATGCTTGATAAAGTGGCCTTGCAGAAGGCATGTAGCATTGCAACAGAAAGGAGTGAATATAGAGGGAGGGGGCTTCCACTTCAAACCTCACAGATGAGGAGTCACTTTGGCATCCCTACATAGTGTTCATGAAGAAACTGGTATCATATCAGGAGGAGTAGCATGGGTTCTGTGAGAGAAGAGGTGCTGCACATGCCACATAGAGACCAATCACATTAGTGGCCATACCACCTATGCTATACAGAGATTCCACCCAGACTGACACCAGGGAGCACAAAATGATCGCTGCCCATGTGCTCCATAGGTGCAATCTGTGTACCAACTCAGAGGACTACCAGCACAGGTGCATGTCTGATTAATGTCAAAATGCATTTGTTTGTGATTTGCATGCATATCACAGCCATCAGGTTTTGTAGGGTGGGTGCTATCACTCTGTAATTTTATGTACTGTGTACTCATATTTGAGCCCACTGATATGGTGAAACCAGTAGATACTGTGTTGGAGCAACATGCTGTGCTTAGCACCTGGTCTGATGATGATGATGATGATGATGATGCTGATATACCAATTGACCCACAGTCCCAAGACAAACTGACACTGTCTTTCTTCCCCTCCCACCAGGTGGTGCTACTCCCATTGTCTACAGTGACACTAAGGCCTCCCAAATACCTGCTGCTATAGAAGATACATAGTATGGAGCTTGTTATTCCTGTCAACAGGAGAGGGGGGGGCTTCCCTAACTGGCAGATTGACCCCTGCAACCTTTGGGTCTGTGACTGCAAACAGAAAGCTGTCATATGGATACTCAACATATGGCAGGTTACCAGTGGTCAAAACACCAGCCAGTTATCATGGTTAGAAATGTTGGTGTCACAAGGCAACAATTAACAGATGTCCAGAGTTATAACCTGGAGTTAGTCTACATTTATCAACACTAACCTAGAGCTGATTGGTGTGGTATGTGATCTTTTGGAGGAAGTTGCCCAGCACTACCAAATAATCTGGGTGACAATGTGGTCAAGGGAGGATTCTATAATTGAACTTCTGTTTTCTTTGTTGACACACATTGCATCCATGTCCACCTCCCTGTTGATGTTATGTCCACTACTGATGTCCTATACTCCACTGTCACCCATGGCTGGTGGTATGTGTATACCAATGGTGTCCACCTAAGATGACCATCGCAGGATATGCAGCCTGCACCTGCCACATTCAAGGTATCACAATGCATCACCTCATGGTTAGATTGGTCACACCTCAGAGCTGTCCTAGTTGGAACACATCTAATTTATTCTGCAGAGCCATTTTTTACCACATATGGATACCAAGGATACTGTAGAGCATAAATGTCTGCCCATCACAGAGGTCTAATTTTATGAGCATGTACTGTCTCCACCTGACTCATTTTCACAGTGACCACATTGCACAAGGCCTTAACTGCTCCCTCTGCTAATCAGCCTCGGATATTATCTGTGACACTGATTATTCCACTTTCCATGGCCCTTGTCTGCCTCTGTTGACCAGTAGTCCCATAAGACCTGGTTGTGCAGATTACCATGTTTCTGAGTGTCCCTAGGCACCTCTGTAAATGATAATGCCTGTGACCTGCACTACCTTCCTGTGTGGTGTACATGGAGTTGTCCAATGCACATTTTGTCCTTTTTTAAACACCTTTATTAAATTATCACTTAAGACAGAGGCACACAATTTATGACATTAGGCACAAAATGCACAGTGTGGCTTGACCTTGCACTGCCCAGTATAGCATATACAGAACACTGCACATATTACATTGTTCTGTGTAATATCACACACAACTTTGTACATGTCAGTGTGAATTAGAGGTGGACTAAACATTGCTATTTTGCCTGCTGTGGTGTATACTTTGCTTGATGTAGTCTGTTGATGTAATGTATTCTTTGGTTAACTCATTACATCTGACAAACGCCTCCAGGTGCATCTGCATTTAACCCCTACTGACACCTCTAGTTGTCACATATTGCTTATTCATATTTGCATCAATAATTCCAAAACCATGCTATGTACAAGGTTTTAAAAGATTTCATCTTAAAGCTTACACAAATAGCAAATTCCACTGCATTGATATTGACCTCTGTCTAGTGCAGGTAAATAGATATTCCCCTGGATTCTCAAAAGCTTGCACGGAGTGCAAGATCAGTGCAGGAACTTCAGCAGGCAATATGTCTGCCATGCGATCCAGGAACAGCCTGCAGAGGTGTGCACGAGCGCTCCTGCACTAATTTTGCATGGACTGAGCAATGGTATGCAAATCACCCCATTTGCAGGTGAAATCCATGCAAATAAGGTGATTTTGTGATCCAGGGAGCTTGCAACAGGCCATGCAAGACTAGTGCTATCTGCAGAAATGTACTCGGTTAGTAACCGAGTACATTTCTGCAAAATCCAAAACGGAGCTATGACAGCTCCAAATAAAGGCTGCATATCATATAGTAAGCATGCCAATGGCCAAGTATAAGGCCATTGGCATTGCAAACAAAAAAAAAAATGCAAAAATCAACTTTTATTTTTTAGCCGATCTCGGCTGTTTAAGCATAGGGCAGCGACGCGCAAATGGGATCGGGGGGAAAATAATAAAATAAACCTATAATAAGCAGTCTAACTAAAATCACTATTCTGCCATGCAAGTCAATGGCAGGCAGAAGACAACTTGGCCAGTGAGTAATGGTTGCTAAGGGGGGAAGATCAGTATGAGACATGTAACTATGCATTAGCAGGCAATCCTATGCAAATGAGGGGAAAGATAGTGAATCCCAGTTTTCCCTAGCATGTGAGTCAGGTCCCAACAGTGTAAGAGTAGGAATAGCTTGGTGCAAGCCTAGGAGGTAGGTGACATCATGGGAGAGTGTCAGGCATACTGTAAGCGGATTGGAGCCCTGTGGCTTGGGTTTGCCCCTAGCTTAGCATAGCTAAGCTTGGGGTGTGTCTAAACTTGCTTTGCACTTTTTACAAAGCCTAAGTGGGTGTGCACACCATGCACCTGGTTTTACAGAAAGAAAAAAGAAATTAAACCAGGAAATAGCAGCAGTGTGCACATTTGAGCACTCTGTTTGCGCTGCGTGTGCACGGGCTTAAACAGGAAGGCGATGGGAAGGGAAAACAGCAGTAGGAAGGTAATCAAGGAGAATTAGCTTAGCTGGCAGGTGAAATGTATCGGAATCAGCCAATTACACAGACAGCAGACCATCCCAGCCCAGAACACAACTATAAACTAAGCAAACACCTTCCCCTCTGTTTTTTCCCACACTCTACACCACCGTTGTAAACAAGCGGGGAACTTTTAACACTCACAACAGCAAAATGATAGGGGCTGCAATAGCCATCATACAACTTGTGGAAGATGCTGAGGGCAGTGAGGATGTGAATGCTGTCGACCAACCCACAGTGAGGAGACCGAGAAGAGTGTACAGACCCAGGGTAACCTACCAGGGGCTACATGAGCTGGAGATAGTGGAGTGCTATAGGGTGGACAGAGACCTCCTACAGCAAATTGTTGAGTTGTGCTGGCCACGCCTGACACACAGAACTAACAGAGGGGAACCCATCCCAGTGGATATCAACGTATATGTAGGCCTAAGAATACTAGCTACAGCTACCTTCCAAAGGCCAACTGGGGATATGATAGGGATTTCACAGGCATCAGCATCCAGGGTAGTCCACCAGTTCCTGGATGCCATGTCAGCACATGTCAAGAGCACGTATATTTCCCCCCATACTCATGAGGCGTTGGCCAGCAATATCCGTCTCTTCCACCAAATAGCAGAATACCCTTAGGTAGTGAATGCAATAGACTGCATGGACATATGCATCAAAGCACCCCCCCGGTGAGCGGGGTAGGGTCTACATCAACCACAAGGGCTTCCCCTCCATCAACTGCCAGGTCATGTGCGATGCCCAGGGCATAATAATGAATGTGTGTGCTGGCTGCCCTGGAAGCTATCATGATTCCCACATCTGGCATCTGACCCAGCTGTACCAGAGATTTGCCAGTGAGGAAATCCCACACGGTCACCTAGTGAGTGATGCTGGATATGCACTGGAGCCGTGGCTAATGACACCCATCAGAAACGCACACACACCCAAACAAGAACTCCATAATGAGGCACATGCACAGACCAGAATTATAGTAGAGCATGTGTTTGGGATGCTCAAGTCACAGTTCCAGTGCCTGGACACATTCGGTGGAGCCTTGCAGTACTCACCAGCTACATGTACCCAAATTGTCCTTGTATGTGCCATGCTGCACAATATGATCCTGTGGAAACAGCTGCAGCAGGAACAGCACGGGGCAGGGCCACACAACCCCCCCACCATTGCCAAGGCATGCACAGGCACAGAGTGACTCGGAGGAGGAACAACCTGAGCCTGCCCCAGTAGGCAGAAGGAGGCATGCCCAGTATGCCCTGGCCTTGGCAAAGAGGCAACGCATAGCACATACACTGACACAGGAGGGACCCAGGGAATAACACCTCTCTCCGACTCTCACATACAGTAAAAGTGATGCCAAACATTACACTACCTGTGCCTAACCATGTGTAGGGAGTGTACTATGTGCATCTGACATAGGCAGCCCTGCAGCACCACCCTCAATACTGGGACACCCACAAGGTAAGTGACTCACACATGCCAGTCAGGGGGGTTCACATACTCAACAACAGTCACAGCCAGCAGGACAGGTGGAGACAAACACAAACAAAGGCTGTGCTATTGCATCTGAATAAGGCCTATGGGCAACCTCCCCTCCCAGGCCTACACAGACAGACTGCAGCAGGTCAGGCACTGGGATGTCAGTTCTGAAGGCTAGGAAGTCAGACACTGATACGTAGGTAATTAAAAGCTAAGATCTGTAGTACACTGGTATGTCTCTAGCCAGCATGATAGGTAAGATTACAGACTGAAATGAAGTACCTGACATACCAGTACAGTCCTAGCAAATGTGTAGAAGTGTCAGGTGTGCCCCCCATCCGATGTAGAAATGTAGTCACAGTCAGGTGTGCCCCGGACCCAATCTTGTGTAGAAACGTAGAAATAGTCAGTTGTGTGTGCCCCCCCCCCCATCCTACGTAGAAATATAGTAACAGTCAGGTGTGCCCCTCAATCCTGTGTAGAAATGTAAAAATAGTCAGGAGTGCCCCTCCCATCCTATGCAGAAATGTAGTAACAGTCAGGTGTGCCCCCTCCAATCCTGTGTATAAATGTAGAAATAGTTATGGCGAATGTCGACAGTGTGTGTATTGTTAATATGTACCTTGGCCTGTGTACAGACTGTGGTAGTTGTCATCCTCCTAGGTCCTGTCCTATCTGATGTTACATGCTGCTCCACTGTATGTTACCGTATTGGCTTACATGTTTGTAGGGCCATACACGTACATGTCCCATACCACATTCAGCCATCAGACCAAACTGTGTAGTGGTCCAGTATATGTAGGGTTAGTGTGTGAGTGGCACATATGAGGATGGTGTTGAACAGATAGTCCATATACTGTAATATTATGCTAGCTTGCCATATGTGGCTGTGGCTGTGTTCTCATTGTTTGTGGTTATGTACTGTCATACAGGTGTATCTTACCCTGTGCTGTGACATGCCTGTACAGCCTGCTATATATGCAGGTACATGTGCATTTCCCCATAGGAGATGTAGGCCAGTGTTGAGCCAGTCTGCCTGTAGCCTGCATAGTGCATTGTTACATGCCTAGCAGCTTAGTGTACTTACCCAGTGAGATGTCATATGCAGATACTTGCCAGATGTACAGCTGCTGGGCCTCCCTTAACAGTCATGTATGTCAGACAGAGCAGTGGGATGCTGCACAGATGTATGTCAGTATCTAGTGGGTAGTATGTGGCCATGGCACCCCTGTAGCAGTGGTTATTATGTGTCAGGCCAGACAAGGGTGTGTGACTGCATAACCTATGGTGGCATATTTATACCAGTCATTATGTGTTATACCCATATACATGGCTGTTAACATCCATATTGTCAGGCATGGTACACATGTTTTGCACTAAGGGGTTCTGTGTATACCTCTGGACTGTACAGACTGTGTCAGAATGTCCACACATATTCGCAAATATCTCTGCTGCAGTCAACTGGGGCAGTATGTGCTAGCAGCAGTACTTTACTATGATGTCCTTAGGATGTCTGTCAGTAGCCAATGACACACATGTGGAAATCAGATGTGACCTCCCCCACACACACCATGTCTGTGAAGACAATCCCAATTACAGTAGCAATAGTATATAAACCTGTAATAGTACACAGATAAAGTTTTTCCATTTCTGCACACCTGTGTGTGTTTTTTTTTCCTATGACCTCTCTGTGGGTATATGTTGCAGGCAATGATTGTCATTTTTATGGGTGGCGCATACAGTGTCCAGTTGTTCAGGTGTGAACTGTAGGAATAGTGGCTGTTCCATATTTTATACACCTTCTACATATGTATCTTATCTTACTGCACATATATCTACGTATGTATGTGTAGTCACATGTATATCTATATATATATATATATATATATATATATATATATGTAAATATATATATATATATATATATATATATATATATATATATATATATTTATCTGTATATCTGTATCTGCATATATGTGTCTGTGTATATGTATCCTGGGGATGTTGATAGCTTCCACATTTTACATTTCCTATGGGAGCCAGACTGTACTGCATGATATGTTACAAATACCAGCCTGACATCATACAGGTGGGATGTAGTACAGTTAACATCTTGTGCCATGTCATGTCAGGTCCTGGTTATGGGATCTGCAACACTTGGTAGTGTATTGCAGGGCAGACGTGTTTGGCTGGGGGGGGGGGGGTATGCCTATTCGTAGAAGACGTATATTGTTTGAGGCCTCTCAACCCCATTGAGGATGCATGTGAACATATTTGTTTTTTTAATCTACCATTGCTATCTACAGATGTGTGGCCACATATACCTATATAGATATATATATCTGCTTACATATATATGACTATGTCCGTATATACCTACATAGATATATATCTGCATACATATATGTACCTTGCTGTGTATATGTAGACATTTAGGTTCAGACATATATATGTGTTGATGTAAGCATTTGCATGTATATATGTTTATATATATATATATATATATATATATATATATATATATATATATATATATATATATATATCTATAGAGTATATACATATATATATATATATATATATATATATATATATATATATATATATATATGTATATATTTCTAAATATATATATATATATATATATATATATATATATATATTTACATGTATAGATATGTTGTATCTGTGTAGATATTAACATATTTACACACACACATACATCTGGATGTTGGTATACATTCTCTGTACTGTTGCATGACTGGGCTGGATGATATGTTTCTGAAAACATCAGGTTTATGTGTATCTGTCATGGCTTTGTGGTAAATCACTTTGGTGTGCAGGGTTCTGAGTGTGAGCCTTGCAGAGGCTGTTTATTTTTTTGCTGGGCAGAACACGACTATTAGATACAGAGTGATTAAGGCACTTTAAAGAAGTTGTGAGTGGGTTTGCACGGAGCTAAGCACTGCTATCTTCCGGTGACACTTACTTATACTCAGTTAGCTGCTAAATTACTTAACCTGTGTAGGCAGTGCTTACCCCTGTGCAAACAGGCTTAAACCCTCTTACTGCTGCTTAACAGTGATTATTCCCACTTACCCCTGCGTTAATTTCTTTAAAAGAAAAGAAAAAGTGGTTGATAGGAAAGTGATGAAAAAAGGGGCACAAAGAGGGAAAGACAGTAGGGAGAATAGCCAGGGATGTGCAGGAAGGGTGTAGGGAATGTCCATAGCTGCCCATTTCCTCTACAGCAACAGCTGTGCATATGCACTGACTTTGCAGGTAGATTTGGACACTCAAACCCCTGGGTGGGGGTGAGGACAACAATAATTTGTTGTGATGCCAATTAGACCGGATTGCATGTGTCCAGTGGACACGTGTGCGAAATGGACTGCTATGTAGAGGTGAGATTTTTTTGTGGGAACAGATTGCCCTTTTTATTTTTATCAGATGAGAGTGGGATGTTGGGGAGGGGTAGTAGGTATATTTGGGGAGGTAAGTTGGGTAGGTTAACAGACAAGACAAACAAGACGCATACAGGGGCAGTATATGACATGTGGGGGGTAAACATTTTGGACGGGGAGAAGTGTTTGGAAGTCGGAAGCCCATGATCCCCCAAATTTAAACAGTGGCACTGAGGTCCCCACCATAGGCAGTCACCACTGCACCTTCACGGCCCCAAAGGTGGCTGTCCTTGGGGCTGTGTAGGAGGAGCAGGCTCACTCTCTAATTGCACCATGTGGTCCCAAGGTGGCATAGCTGTTCTTGAATCTCCTTGTCAAGCTCCCTATGCACCACGGCCAGGACCTCATGGCAGGTGACAGGTACCTCTCTGTCCCCGCTCCCAGGGGTCTGAGCCCCATCCCCTGCAGTGGTTCCACCCAAAGGTGGTGCAAGGTGAATGGAGAAGAGGACCTGACGGTGGGTGACAGGTACCTCTCCGTCCCCGCTCCCAGGGGGAGTCCGAGCCCCATCCCCTGCAGTGGTTCCTCCTGTAGGTGGTGCAGGGCCAATGGAGGAGGAGGTCCCAGGCTGGGTCCCAGACGTGCTGGTGCCCAGTGCCATGGCCAGCTGAGGTGGGAAAGGTGGGTCCTCTGGGACCGGCCTTCCCATACGAACTATGGTTTTGCAGTTTTAAGAAAGATATTGGTTAGTAATAGTCAACAGCATTCAGGATTAGTTATAATGGCATGCATAGGTATTCCCATTAACCCAAGACACCAGATTTACAACAGTTGCAGAGCGAGCAGAATGCATGCCTATATGGGACAACAGTGGCCATTACAACAGTATGCAGGTTTCATTGATGGCAACAGGCCACCAATATGGGAGTATTTTAACATGGCACATGCATAGAAACAAATGTGAATATTTATAAACCAATAGGACATATGTCCAAACAAAAGTTTTGGAGTGTACACGTACCCATTCAGGTGTGTAATTAGGTTATTGTAGCACATATGATGGGGGTGAGAGAGAGATGTCAATTAACAACTAATATATCCCTGTAGTTTCACAACTTTCTTAGTCACTGCAGTATCTGTCCCTTACATGTATTATTGCACTACCCAATGTCCTTACTTTTTACAATGGTATGTTTGTAGATTAGTATCTACATGGACTGTGTCTCACATATAGTCTACACCTCTTACTTGTTATAGCTGTTGAGGAAATCATTGTTAACACTACCTGACAAGTTCTACACATACTCGCCGATTCCATGCTTGTAGACAAGTACATAAGTGAACTGTGTTGTATCTACAGTCTACACCTCTTACCTGTTATAGCTGTGGGGTAAATCTTTGTTAACATTACCTGACAGATTCTACACATACTTCCAGATTCCATGCTTGTAGACAAGTATATGAGTGAACTGTGTTGTGCCTACAGTCTACACCTCTTACCTGTTATAGCTGTGGAGAATTATTTGTTAACACTACCTGACAAATACAACACATACTCCCAGATTCAATGTTGATGTTTTACACATATCTAACAATCCATTATTGCACACACTCTGGTCAAGGCTTGACAGGATGCAGGTGTTAATGTGACATATTTTGGAATAGCTGTCATACACTTTGGGTGAGATGCTACAATGACAGGTTTGTTTCCATATACATTCTCTTTTTATGTTCAGGTCTGACTATCCATTATATGTCAGTATAAGCTGCCTACATTTATTGGATCGTCACACTGATTTGTCAGGGGGATAGTTTACTGGACAGCAGCTTTTGGCCATTTATCTGGACATGCTGGACAGATCAGAACAGTTGAGGCGTATGACTATGCATACAGCTTACTACCTGCACATTCTGCCACGGTCTGTACAGTTGATGGTTATGATTATGCTTACAGCGTACTATCTGAACATTCTAGCAAAGTCTGTACAGTTGTTGGGTCTAACTATGCATACAGCTTTGTATCTGAACATTCTCACAAACTCTGTACAGTTGTGGGGTATGATTATGCATACAACTTACTACCACTCCCAGGATTCAAACCCCTGCTGTGTGTGGTAAAATTATTACAGTTGACATCACAGTACACTGTGCTATCAGGTAATTGGTGTAAAGCATTCCAGTGGTTTCTTTCTATGTCTTCCTCAGTTGTTCTATATGACTGACCTCTTGGGACTTCCAACATTGTTATACTGAACTTCCTACACATTTTATCTGTGTTCATCTGTGTGGGTATCACTGCTTAATACAACAGTACTATTTATAGAATGCAACACTACAACAACATATGAAAGCAGAATGTACACAAGCACTCCAGGGGTTATACTTTTATTCACAAGATATTACACTTTTATTTTCACACAACCTATATGACAGTCTTCCTGCCATATTGTCTATTTTATTCAGAACATCCCATACACAATACATTTTTATACTGGTACAACACTTTCTGGAACTGTTATATTTATTTGTTATGACAGTACATGCAAGATTATTACTAACCTGCCTTACGACACAGCATTTGCAGCCTAGCAGCATTGGCTTGCTGGTTTACAGTCCGCTCATCTGCAGCTGTAAGAGAAATATAGTGATATTTAGCCATTACCTATCCATAGTATACACAAGCTAGGCAATCATTATCTACGTAGTAGAATGGGTACTTACTCAATGATGGGGCATCAGCCATCTGCCTTGATTCTTGAATCCACTGCTCCAAGAGATCACCCCTCCACCGCTTCAGGTCAGCATGGTGATGCTTGACCTGCTCACCAGTCCGGGGGATACCAGTGGCACTGGTTAGGTCACAGGCGAGACTGTCCCAGGCCTCCACTTTATACTGAGAACCCTGGTACTGGCCTTTCAGTAGTTTCTCCTCATAGTGTTTTACCAATAGCCATACCATGAATCTGGACTCCTGGATGCCCCAGCGCTGTGCTCTAAATTGAGTGCCTTCCCCAACTCCAGCCATTCTGCCTACAGTAGGGAGCTGCAACCAGTTAAGGGAATTATTGGCACCTGTGGGGATTACATACTCCTGATTTCCCACACTTTCCCATGATTGGACGGTTTTGAAAAGGCTAAGTTATGGGCACACCTGCTTATCTAATGTTGGCATTGCTTAAAGGGGCATACCACTGGGCAGATTGAGTTAGCCAGCTTGCACCACGTAAGCTGAGCTATGCAATGCTTAGCGCTGCTTAATATCTAATTAGCTTTATATTTTACTTTTGACATTGATTTATTATTTGTTACATGTTATATCTGTGTCTGGTATCTGTGATTCATGTGTATGTACACTGTATAGGGTCCTGGGGACTTTAACACTTTATTACAATAACACCTCACATCTGGCCTTACTGCAGTACTCCATTTCACATATTTATGTTATGTAGCAGGTTATACAACATCACACTCTACATAGATTAATTTCACATGTTCAGTTTGATTTTCATATGGTGAGGATTTGTTTGTTGAAACCTCAGTCTTATGTACTGCTATGATGGCTTAGTGACTACTGTGAGTGTAGTATACAGGATCCTGGGTTTGACCCTTGCAGAGGCTGTTTATTTTTTTGCTGGGCAAACATGGGCCATTGGATACAGAGTTATTAAGGCACTTTAAAGCAATTGTAAGTGGGTGTGCGTGTGTTTGCATGGAGCTAAGCACTGCTACCATCCGGCTACAGTTTCGTATACTCAGTTAGCTTCTAAAGTGCTTAACCTGTGTAGGCAGTGCTTACCCCTGCACAAATGCAGATAAACACACTAACTAGTGCTTCCACTACTGATTAGTTGTGCTTAAACCAGCTTTCTAATGCCTTATTCATTATGACACTGATACTTCACATGTGCTTTACCTGCAGTATTCTAGTTCATAAATATGTGTTATTTAGTGGGTTTTGCAACAAAAAATTGGTTATAACATGCTTTGCCATGTAAATTAGACTGTGCTGCAGTGGGACTCAAACTGGGAATGCCTGCTCTTTAGACGGATGCTCTGCCCACCACACTATTGCTGTGCTGCTTCATTTGCATATATATATTCCTTGTTGTCCTCTTCAGCCTTTTAAGCTGCTTTAACCATAGCTAAGCGATAGGCACACCTGGTTAGCTGTACTCGGATTTATAAAATAGAAAAATACAAGGGTTTCTTAATTTACATTTTCAGTACTGTTGCTGTTGTACACGTGGGGAACTGTCGGTGGGGATATGCGGACACCTATGAGCAATCTTGCTCATTTTTTAACACTTTCTGCTATTCTACATTACAGGGGCATGTTTATTCTGAGAGCTCGTCTCTCAGACATGCCCCCTGCACTCGTACACACTCCATGTAAGCCTGGGAGCCTGGGCAGCACGCCTTCATTAATATGCATGGCGCGCTGCCGTCCTGCTCCTAAATGGACATTTCTGTGCAGGACTAGGAAGATTAGTGAATCCAGGAGATTAACTGTTGTTTTTATGATATTAATTTATATAGGTATAATTTTCACATTTTTCTAAATATCTCAACAACTAACTAACATAAAGAGAACTCCTTAGCCTCATATGAAATCTCTCATCTAGATGAATAAAATGTTGCTGACAGTATGTGTTTAAGTTGAGTGGTTAGTGAGATATTATAAGTTGTTTACAAAATATTACAAATGTAATGGTTACTGTGTTTACTGTGACTTATAAAATTCAGTTTAAGACCAAGTACCTAAAGAATGCTAACACTATAAAAATCGCTTCTGCTGAAGAGTTTGCAATTGATACTTTTTTCCTAATCCATATGGTTCCAGAGATATGAACATTTGTCTGAAATGTGAGGAAATCATTTGATTCTGTCAAAAGGCTTAGGTTCCACCCATTGGAACTTACAGTGCAAATTTCCAGAGCTCCATCACTTTTCAGTGTTGTCATTGAAGGTTGTTTGGCTGGAGGTGGTGACAGGTCTTGCTGTTGTTGGTGTGAAGGATCCTGATACTAAAGCCTGTGTTGCCTGCTTTCTCTGGATCAAATTATGCAGCTGACAGCTTACCGTGCTTCTCATAACTGTCTAGGTAGCAGAACCATGATGTCAGTAGGCTGAGCACGTTTGTCTTTTTGGCTTTTCCTGGTTAAGGGTCGCCACAGCAGAACTCTGGACCGCTAATGATTGGCAGTAGATTTTGTATGATGCCGACTTGCCAGCCCAATGCCCAACCTTCAGCAAAGGCACGCCCATTTACACATGTCTTTTAGAGGCCACTCGACAACAGGGAGGACATGCAGACTCCACATAGAAGGCACTCCAGCCGTGAATCGAACAAGAGAACCTCTTGCTGTGAGGCAACAATGCTACCACTGTACCACCGTGGCTTCAGAGTAGGCTGGTCTGATAAATTCTTGGTTTGGGCATGGATAGTGTTACTTTGATTTTCAGCAATGTTTTGTGGGTTCCATATGGGTATTACCTACCATAGCTCAAGGGTATCCTGCATCACCTGCAACACATTAGGTAAAGCATGAATGTAGAAAATAAGACAGTGAATATAGGTTCTGGGAGAGGCCAGATACTGTGTATGGCACAAAGAGATCTATCACATTAGTAACAATACCACATCTGCTATACAATGATTCTGCCCAGATTGACTTCAGAGAGCCCATTGCCTATAAGCTCCTAAGGCTGCATCACAGCAGAAAACACTGACATGTGGGTGCATGTGTATGCCTGCACCTGTCCGCTAGGTGGTGCTATCCAGGGTCTATATTATATCATCGAACACTTAAAAAAGCGAACGCTGATTGATCGACCTAATTTAAGCGAAAGCTTACAATCTCGAACTGTCAGATCAGCGATTTTTTTCCCAGGGAAAAAAAATCGCTGATCCAAAACACATACACACAACACAAGCACACCAAACAAACAGAAATCCACACACATACACCTAAAATATGATACCTAACCCTACACTAAACTATGCACACACCACTAACTACCCACTTACCCTAACCCAAACCCTAACCCTAAGGTCCATCACTATCGCACACTCACCTCACCCGCTCCCTAACCCTAACTCACTTAAATCCACCCTAACCCTCATGTCCACTCAATCGCACACACAACTAACCCGAGCCCTAACCCTAACTCACCTAAATCACCCTAACACTCACATCCACACAATCGCACACTTACCTGAATCCGACCGGTAACTTTCCACCATAACACTGAAAATACTGAAGCAACAGAACCGGGCAACCAAATTCTTTCCCTAGGAAAAAATTTGAGTTTCTGCTGCTTCGATATTTTGCAGTTTGTGAAAATAAGTTCGATCAATCAGCGTGCGCTTTTTAAGCATTCGAGGATATAATATAGACCCGCTATCCAATGTCAATGTTTTAGGAAGCAATTTTATAGATGACTTGTATGTCATATGTGGGAATTATGGGAAATTCCACTATGTTGTGTAGAGAAGTGTTTTGAGGCCCTGTGCCATGCAAGTTACCCAAGTTGATGGAATGGTAACTCTTCTGTATGATATAACACTGTCTTCTAATAATAACAGAGGCATTTATTGCATAAGGCTCGAGTCTATAGCTCCAGGCACTTCAGTAGCTGTGTGATATCATAAAAGTCTGCATAGTGGTGTCTCACTCGCCCCTGTTGTGTTGGAGAAACAGATGCTCTCAGTCACATGCAGCAGCAGTTTGTAAAGGAATCTCTTGAACCTTCTGTAGTCAATGTGTCTGCTGTTTGTCTGCGAACGGTTCTTTTAGCTAGAGTGATGAAAGCTACATATACCTTAATATATACTTGTGTGGGAAGTCTATGCCTTCATCTAGTTCCAGTTTGTGGGCCATGCAGATTTACCACTGCCCATATAATGCTTCATTCACTCAATGAGATACTGAATCTTTTGCAACTGTGCAAATTTTAAAGCACTACTTGCCTTTATAAACAGACACGGCATCTTGCATGACTTTGTGCATGATGACTATGAGTAGTGTCCAGTCTGCACAAGTCTTCCTTTGCATATAACTTTTCACTCTTTAGAATGTGACTCTTTATTTGCATGGCCTTATTCCATCATTTGCTTGTTATTTTTGCATGTTTTTTTAGCTCTTTGCCCAACAGAGTGGCACAAGTCTGTGATACCATATCTAGCTACTCATTGCTAGTTTCATTAGAAGAACTTGCAGCATACTTCATAACTTGCCTATAAATACTGGCCTCTCTTTTAATGTTAGGATATATGTAATGTATGTTTTAATATGCTGATCCTTGGATTCAGAAAGGTTTACTGCAACATGGAAGCCTTATCTTGGAATGTTTCACATCATGGAAAGCCTTTAAACCAGTCTCCTACTATGGTTTTTCCCCTGGGGTGGGCAATAATGCAGAGAGTAGTCTTGCAGGTGATGCTACATGCTAATATGACAGTTCTGGGCAGTGGCTAATGCTAATTAGCTATATGATCTCCTTGGGAATTGTCTACAAAGCCTGCTTTACACAGTGGACAGATTAAGAGAATCATTCAGCTGAATAAAATTTAACTCTATGAGGAAAAAGTGAATTTCATCTTTTGACAGCAGTCACCTATTTGCAACTGCGTGAGTACTCCCAGTATGAGGAGTGGGGTATGTCAGTCTGTTTATGAATGTGCGCTTCTGTAGAGACATGAATCAGGCTGAATTAATATATGTATTTGTGTCTGTCTTAGTGACTGTGCTACTGGTGTTAAGTAGGGGATCTTGAGTGTGTGTGTTTGTGTATGTGTGTGTGTGTGTGTGTGTGTGTATGTGTGTGTGTGTGTGTGTGTGTGTGTGTGTGTGTGTGTGTGTGTGTGTGTGTGTGTGTGTGTACACAAGCTTTGGAGGTTACGCTATTGTAAGAGGACTGCAAGTGTGGATGTATACATGAGTGTGAGTGAGTGTGGGTGTTTGTGCATGTGTGGGAATGTGAGTGTTTGTGCATGTACTATCTGTTGTTGGGTCATGCATGTGAGAGTGTATGTGAGTGTTTCCATGACTAGAAATGAGTGTGAAGGGGCTTCTTTGTGAATATGTGTATATATGTGTGTTTGTTTGCGTATACATATGTGTGTGTGAATGGTTACAATTATTTATATTTCCAAGCTCTTACAGAATGTTTGATATATGTATTACTGTCTGTGCTATGATTTTTTTTATAGCTTTACAATGATTTGTGCATCTATTACTATGTTTTAGAGATTCTTCTGCTGGAAGTTTGGGGCTACAGTTTGTGTTTTATAGTATTTTAATTTGTTTTGTAACTAAAGGATGTTTTGTTGTCTAGGCTGCTAATTTTAGATGGAAACATGTCCCTATATTTTTCATAATGGTTATATTTTTGTGAAGTTTGATTTGCTTTGCCTTGTTGTGTTAAGGTGTGAATTTCTATTTTGTGACATTAGGCAGGGTGCTGGGAATTTTTCTTGGTATAAAAAGAATGGGGGTGTGTTTTATGTATCATATTCTTGAATAAGTGAAAGTTATCTGTTTTTTTTCTTCTTTTCTTTTTGCTGTAAGCTGTATTAATTCTTCTTCAACAGCTTGGCTAGTTGTAAGTCCATAGTCTCCTCATTTGGTGTATCTTTAATCTTGAAAACCTGAATAGTCCCCCTGGGTGGGGGGGTCATTAAACATCCCTATGTAGCAAATGTATTTTATGGCCATGGGAGAAGGGCAAACCTAAGAGCCACCACTGCTACACACTGAGGCTAACCTTACCCGTTCCATGCTCATGGCCATGGCAAACAAGGAGGCATGGCTTAGGAATTATTTGGGTCAACAGGTTTCTTCATTTATCTACCTTCTGGACAAGTTGCAGCTCATCCTAAAGCATTTGTTTGTTTTTTCATACTACTCATAAAATGGTCCTTGTATTTACCCTAGCTATAGTCAAATTCTTTCATTACCAGCCTTTTCAAGAAGGCAGTTGAAGTCATTCACTTTTATTTTCACAGTCATGCCCCTTATATTTTTAGACTATATGTACACTTAGTGTAATCTTTCTTAATTGTTTTAAAAGCACAAAAAGTGTAGTAAGGATATTCTTGAACACAAACTGTGTATACTTATTGTAGGCGCTAATGAATCTGGCCTATTTCAGACCTGATGCCTGGGATACCATAGTAATAAATACTTTCATCTGAGCGAACTTCATTTATTATCAATTTCTGTGTTTTTTATCTAGGCAATGCTTTATCTGTCTATGACTATACAACTGAGGTGGAACTGATAGGTCAGTAAATTTTGGCAGCCGTCTTTTGCCTGCTCTTGTGAAAGGGAATCACATTTTTCTACTTGCAAGCATACCTCTTGACTGTCTCTAGTTTTGAATCATATTTCAGTTTTGTCCCTCTTAATCCCTCCTAAAACTGGTGACTTTTGTAGACAAGTTGGTGAATTACACTTACTACATAATGACAATAATTAGAGTTATATACTTCTTTTACTTCAGAAAGTGTATGTTAATTCGGATTCACTTCATAACACTGAAACTTCAAAATACTGAAAATGACAAAACTTCATAATACTGAAGACCAAAATACTGAAAGCTCAAAATACTGAATACTCAAAATATTGAAACTCAAAATACTGAAAACACATATTATGCGTAAAACTCAGCTTAAACAATATAAATCATAACAATTTCTACCAAATATATGCAGGGGGGCTTCCCCCCACACCCCCTGCTAATTATATATATCTACTCCAAGATTGCACTTAACTACACTATGTGCAATCTTGGAGTTGATATATTTAATTAGCAGGGGGTGTGGGGGGCGCAGCCCCCCTGCATATATTTGGTAGAAATTGTTATGATTTATGTTGTTTAAGCTGAGTTTACGCATAATATGCGTTTTCAGTATTTTGAGTATTCAGTATTTTGAGCTTTCAGTATTTTGGTTTCAGTGTTTTGAGTTTCAGTATTATGAAGTTTCAGTGTTATGAAGTGAATCCGTTAATTCTCATTCTCATATTCTCTCAACATCTCAGGTTAACAGTACTAATATTTTGAAAGTGTCTCTGATTGTCCCTGATTATTTCTGGATTTGTTCCTGATGTTGCTGAGATTTGTCCCTGACTGGTTGTTGACTCAGAGCAAGACGTTCCTTGGTTCGTTTCTTGGCTGGGGTGTCTATGTGGAACCTGCATGTCTTCTCTGTGTTTGCGTGGGTTTCCTCTGTGTGCTCCAGTTTCCAAGCACATTCCAAACACATGCAGTAGGTGGATTGGACACTCTAGATTGGGCATAGGGGTGAGAGTGCATGTGAGTGTGTGGTGTGGAAGAACTACCATGGCAGGGTTAGACACCCGGCAGTGTAAACCTTGGCTCTAGCTGATTGCCACTGTTGAAGTAACACCCTGACACCATGTGCAAATAATGGAAAGAAGGGGTTGTGGATGCATGGATCGATGGATGGTTGAGAGCTATGTTTGCAGGCATCAGGAACCACCCTGCCTCCTCCATCCTCCCATAACTTGTTACAGAAGCATAATTAGTAGCAATACAAGGTGTCATGCCCTCAGGTCATTTATTCAAGATCATAGGTAAAAATCCCATCAGTATCCATTGCCTTGCCCACCTTTTATTTTTAGAATTATTTTCAGTATGCCTACCTGTTAGATGTGATAAATCTTCCCTTTTCTTCCTTCATGAAAGTTGAGCAGAATTATTCATTAGCAGGACTACTCTTTCTCCAACTTTGTCTTCCCAGCCATACAATTCTGTTATGCTTCGGTGCCCCATATGTTGCCTTTTTTCATCCATTTCTGTTGATGCTTTTTAAACAAATATAAGCCTAAATACAATGTTACTTAAAACAATATTTGTAAAGGTGTTGTTGCCCCCGTGATAATTTAGAATGTCTGGAATGATTTGATTAGAGTATATATTCTAAGAAACAAAAACGTAGATTGGAAAATCCCTGTACATTGAACTGTGGCTGCCACTGATGCTTGCATTTCTTGTTATTCGAAATAGTTCTAGTAGTTTGCTTATCCAATTTTAATTCTTCTAAAATGTTTTTTTTTTTATTTCAGAGCACACTGCTGCGTTTTCTTTGCTATTGCTGTAACACCACCATTACTAAAGGTATTTGTATTATGGCCTCTGCCTTCTTGTGCTGCTGGTTGTCCTGATGTTACATTGTATCAGTGACTGACATTGTTGTATAGAAATCTAAGGCTGATTTGTCTCCTGACTGATGACATTTTAAGATTCCTGAACTTTGCATATAGCTAACACACTCAATCATCCCTTCCTTTTTTCTGTATATTTTCAGAAACATTGTTTACATTCTTTGGGCTAATACAAGACAGTTTCTAATTAAGATGTACAACATCATTCTGGGACCTCTCAAATACCCTCTGAGAAAAATGGGACAAGAATACAGCCTGGAAAACACTCTGCATTGTATGCATTAAGTTTTCTTCAAACTGCAAGGTTGTTGGCACTAGATATTAAATGAAATTCTGTTCTGTTTTTCCATCTGATAGAAAACATTCCCATGAGACCTACCATTTAATTTACACTGCATGGCTGCACATCTGTCACTGTAATGCCATTTGTCAATAAACTAGTCTTTTTAAGAAATCACTTCTGTCTCCATAATGTGAATCAGATGTGTAAATAGGCAGACACTTAAAAACATGAACAAAATGCCCCCATGGGACACCATAATGCCATTCAGTAATAGGAAAAAGGTTGTCGTATCATTTTCTAGTCTAACAAGTCTACCTATGCACTTTTCCTAATTGTAAATTCTTTCTGTACAATAATGGTGGAAATGTTTTTGTATTCATTGGAGCTAAGAAAGAAAGAAAGAATATTATTATGAATCTGTGCTGGCTCCAATAAATCATGCTTTGCTTTTCTTCAGGATTTCTTGCAGTTTGTTTTATGTAGACAGTGTAATTATTACGCAGTGTAGCAGTTTTCCACCCTCAGGAGATTATAGGCAGGGAATGTACTGAGATACAACTGAGCTATGCTTCTTGTCTGGGTGGCTATACAGGGTATTGACATACAGACTGATTTTATTTTAATCGATATCTGATTACATACCTCTCAACCTCTTAGAGCAAGAAATCTGGACAAAGCCATGAATATGGGACAAAGGCCCAAAAATAGGGACAATTTTTAAATATTGCTCTTACAAGCTTAGAAAGTTGATGGATTTTTCTGAAGGGTATGAAGTCTGAAACTAAAATGTATATTATTATTTTCTAACTTCAGTCTTTAATGATTTACCAGTAATTTGCCATAAAAAACACAATTTTATGAAAAAACAGACCAAAAATATGAGGCAAAAATCTGGACATTCTGTGAAAATCTGTACAGTTGAGAGGTATAGGTCCCTAACCTCATTCTGACAGTATTCTATTTCTGTATAGGTAAGGGCATTGAGAAGCTGGTCTGGTAGTATCATGTATTGATCAGGTTAATGCTTGGTTCTACTAATCAGATGTGCCTGATTCTCTGCACCCCCGTCTACCTGTATATATTAATTTCAAGACAACTGTCACTTGCATCAGAGGATATTCTCTGAGATAGTGTAATCTCAGACTTAGTGCACATTAAAGGATAGTCACATGCTCTCTTTAGATATTGCCAGGATCACAGTTTAGATCCTTGCACATTCAAATGGATACCAGACCTTACTCTAGTGTCCTGAGACATTCTGTTGACTACGGCTGTGACTGGTTAATATGTGAAGATGCATGTCTTCTGGAACCAGGCATATTAATATGCTCATCTCATAATTTTATTTATTTATTTTTATTTTATTTTATTTTATTTTACATTTGTTAACCAGGCTAGTCTGGCTGGATACATGTCCATTTTCAGCAGAGGCCCGAGGAGAAAAGCTCCACTATCATACTATAAACTTTACAGTTTAAAAAAATCACTAATCAAAAGACAATCAAACAATGACAAAAAGCAAAATACAATTGAATATACAGTGTTAACTATGAAAGCAGGTAGTGGAACGGTTATTATGTAGTTTGAAAAAAAGGCAGAAATGAAGTAAGCAAAAAGTGGAAAAGTACAAGTTGTGTTTGGTACTAATATTAAGGGCATAGCATAGCATAGGAGTAGCCAGTAAGTGAGAAAGAGAAGAGAGGGTGATCAAAAGGTAGTGATAAAAGCATGAGGTAGGAGGATATAGGAAGTGTGATAAAAGAAGCAAGAGAAAGAAAGCAGATGGTCTGAAGGGAAGTCAATCAGAAGTTGAGCATAATCAGTGGAAGTAAAAAGGAGGGGACTGGAGCCTCAGAGCCAAAAGGCTCAGAGCCTTTTGTACACTTGTCAGTAACATGAATTTAACTGATTTGTACATAATGAAAAACTATGGAAATTTCAAACTGCATTTGCAAAGTAAAGCACTAATAGAATTGCTAGTTTGTATTGAAAAAAGTACAAACTCCAGTAGGATGCAGCATTTTTAGACTGAATTTAATTGGCGTTTTATTTCCAGGGCTAGTAGCTACTATCACAGAAAACACAATATGAGAGCAAATCAACAGTTAGTGCAGGAGGTGGAGAAACCACACTGCAATAATATATGATGAACAGGGGTACAGAAAGCAGAATTAGTCACCGTAGGGAATTAAGTATGTATATTTCCATAGGATGATAGGAAATACAAGGCAAATGATCCTTGTGACTATGTGACAATGCCCTTTTCGCAGCAACTGCCTCTGTCTTCCTCCTCTCAGCAAATCTCTTCTTAAATAAGTAAAATGTTTCCTGGTGGAGACAAAGCAGGACAGAACCCACTATCAGTCTTGAAGGCCCGGATTGTTTCTATAACCTTCTGATGACTCTGTTCTGTTTCTTAGCACCCTATAGAATCTCCTTCATCTTCCATGAACCTTGTTAGCTGAAGAGAGAATTTTGGCCATCGAGAGCATAAATTCAGAGAAAAGCAGCATACAAGATTCTGAATCTTCTACTTGTGTGTTTTATACTTCTGATAACCAGCCAGTAAGCCATCTGCTGCTTTCTTGTGTTCACAGAAAAGTCATGATCACAAAAAATGTTGTGACCATCCAACAAGATAAATTTACTATGAGATTAGAGAGAAGAAATAAGTTTTATTCTTCATATTGTAATAAAATCTAACCAGGATTTGTCTGTGTATTTAGGCTCTCAGGGTTTGTGGAACAAAAAGTCTATGTGCCCACTCCATGAAGGAAGGTTCCACTAAGAATTCAGAACAGTCAGAGATCCTGATACCCATAAAAAGATGTGGTGCTAGCCTTCCAAGCTTCCAGGGACACCATTAAAATGAATATTTTTGCACCTGGCTCTGTCCTCTTGGTCTATCATTCTGGATTCCAAAAGCTCCAATCTAGTTTCTGCTTCAGCTAGCTAACTTTGTAGATTAGATATTATGATGTCTTGGTTTGTGATGTGGTATAAGTGGCTTGTCAGGGCTAAGTTCAGCATCAGTAAACATAATGCCCGCTGCACGTGTAAGGATCTCTACCACAGAAGCACTGGTAGCGGATGAATGCAAATTGAGTACTTCTGATGTTTTAGGACATTTCCACCATTCCAGATACAAAATAGAGTCACTGCATTTTTAACCAGATTTGTCCCTGTGGGACATAGGTATACTGCTCTTATCCTGAGAAACAGAAGCTAGAGATTTTATGACAACTTATTTACTGTTCACATATCATGCATAGACACACAGGGTGAATGGCTAGGCAGCATTTAATCAGGGCCTTTGTGGCACACTTACTAGTGTAGTACCTTTTTGTCTGTCAGTTATATTGCAGTTAGTTTCCCTCTGTATAACTATTAGCAGTTCAGTCATGCAAGGACTTTTCTGACAAACAATATAGTATATATTGGAGACATAAATACAGAAGGGTGAAAGAGCTAGTTGTCCAAGGAAAAAGCTGTTGGGGGTGCACTTGGCAAGTGCTGATGATGCGGGAGTGAAGTATAGGCATTCATTTATATAGCTATACAAATATCATGGTTTCCTAAATGAAGGCTCTGTATCTGCAGTCACAGCTGAGCACTGAAGAGCTGGGTGTGTGAATGTGCAGAAGCAACTGTAGCAAGGTGATTGTTATAGCTATAACCCTGGCAACTGCCTTCTCCTGTACCTGCCAGTGGTCACTGTGTTACCCAAGATTCCATTCTCTGGCCCCTACTATCTGATCTATGCATAAACAACCTTTTCTCGTTCTCAGCCATACTTATCTAATTCAGTATGCAATTGATTCCATGCTAATCTGCTCTGCATTCAATATCTCTATACTTCTGGCTTTCACACATCATTCACTTTATATACAGTAGAATGTGGTAACACTTTCATCTGCACTTAAATCACAAAAAAGCCCAGTTAATACTGTTTATCCTCAAATTATACTCAAATTGAAAGACCAGTTTCAGAATCCTTTCCTCTATCCAAATTCATCTAGAAGTAGTGTCTCTCTTTCCAAATTATTAGATGTTAGTGATGACCAACTCAAATTTGATAGCCACATCAAAAATGTAATAAAAAATCACCATAAATTAAGACTATGTTATAGAGCCTCCAGCTACCTTATTGAATAGTCACATAAAAAAGAGCAATGTCCTAACGATTAATTAGTTTACTGTACACGTCTCCTATTCTTTTAAAAATTTACATGAGCAACTGAATAAATTAGGGTAATGCTACAATAAAATTGACAAATTTGCGGTCACGATCTCTTATAGAACATACTATTGCTTGGCTCTAAAAATTTAACTGGTTGGAATTCCACATTTTTCTCACTCATTGTTACCTAAAAGTTGCTCATGACATATCCTATTACCCAGAAAAAGTCCACCCTTTAAACTTTTTATGCAGAGGTACTCTCCAGCCAGGTCTGTCTCCACTCTAAGGATGTATTCCTTGCCTTGATATTAAAATAACATAACAATATTCTACTTATTTGCCAAAAACCTGGAATAATCTCCATTTATCACTAGGCAAATATCAACCTCCCAAAACTTCAAAGTTAAGCTCAACGCCCACTTACTAATCTTTTGGCTCTGTCCTTGTACATGTTCTCCGGGTTAATCTACTTTAATGTTGGATGGATACCATATTCTTTTATATCTCTTATCTTCTAACTGACATAAAGTAGATTTTTAATACTCTTTAGAGATCGTTGAAAAAAAAACTCTTTATAGATACCATTTTTTTAAGCTGGGGGAAATTACTCCATTAACTGGGATGATTTTACTTAATTTTTTTTCAGCTATGAAATGACAGTCTTATGTACATACTTAGTACCCATCCTCTTATTGTTATTAACAGCTACAAGTTCACTACACCTCAGGGAAAGATAATTTTTTCCACAGCTTTAATTTCTTTTATACACTTATTGTGTTATCAGGTTTGTAAATACATGTTTTTGCAGATCTGCTTACCCAGCAGATGGATTAGTCTGATGTTGCATTGTATTTGATTTCTGTAAAGGGGGTCATGCAACTTTGTTGTGGGGTGTAGAACATGTCTGCATTAAGATAAAATTAAATTGAAAAGAAAAATACATATCTTTTTTTTATAAAAGTGACCTTTTCCACCAATGAAAATATGATGGCATGTTGCTTAAAACTAGACAGCCATACCTAATATACTAAGGTTCTAAAGTGCAGTCTGTTTATGAGTACCATGGTACATTTTTTCTGAGAATTTAGTTAGAAAATGTTAAGCTATTATGGATGTTTTGTCTTATATCAGAGGATTCCCCCATAAACCTGCAAATGCTGCACCCTTTACAGCAAACATTTATATTTGACATGTGCTTTGGTTGATAAAAACAGTAAGTATCAGACTAACATATTTAAAATGCTGTTATAACATCAGACCCAAATACTGGTCTAGAGCTTAAATGAGAGTAGGGAGTGGTAGTGTGAATGATGGTTTGTGAAGCAAACAATGTAAAGTGTTCTGCTCAGCTTTTCAGTCCTAATCTGCACTTGACAATCTACAATGCCCAACTAGTATGTGTGTGTGTGTGTGTGTGTGTGTGTGTGTGTGTGTGTGTGTGTGTGTATACAATGATCCCTTGTGATGGTTTATCACTCACTTCTATGGGTGACAACATTTCTTAGAAGGCCCTGCCCTTGTTGTAGTTAAGTTCCTCTAGCTGATCACCAGTCTCATCTTGGTTGAGCACAGAGTTTGCACCTCTGCATGTGCTTCCAATCATTCCACAGAGGAAGGTGAAGAGGCAGTGCCTTGCCACTCTTCTCTTTGCCCAGCCATTCCATTCAGTGCTCTGCCTGCTAACTGAATCTTGTAAAATGGGCTCATAGTCAGGACTTTATTCTTCTATACCCCAGAACAAGCAATCCTGTCTGATGTTCAGACCCCACATTTCTGTACATGGAGCTTTGATCCCTACATCTTCCTGCATAATCTAACTACAGGGCTGCTCCAGCTTCCGGTAAAGATCAATTCCCCAATCAGGTGTAAATTTTGTCTTCACACAAATGTAATTTCATATTATAGTTCATTGCAGAACTGCCTTCACACACTTATTATTGGACTAAGACCCCACTCTCTCTAAAATAACACTTGTCAAAATTATATACATTTTTGTAATTGTAAATGCTTAGCAAAAACACAAGTGCAGACTGACAGACATATACCTGAGATGCTGTAATTACCGTGCAATTTATGCTGAGGCATGGCTAAGTATCCAATTGTCTAATTCTGAATATGCTATAAGAAAATCCGAAAAAAATTACATAAATATGGGCATTTGACTGTTGGATTAAATTAAGGTTAGAGCTGAATTAGAAATTGAAAGCTTGCAATAACCCCAGAATATTTTGCTTTAAAGAAAGGTGCAGCTACCATTCCTGTGAAGACTACTGAATACAAACAATATCAAAAGCATATATATAAAGATACAGAGAGGAAGAATCCTTTGTCCCACAGCAGACAATATTTATTCATAGAACACAACACCAACTCAGTTTTAGACGATTCAGGCTGAGTAGCATTAGACTACATAACATGAAGTGAGATTCTTTATGAATCTCTGCAATAATGAATATGTATACTTCTCTTTCAGAGGAGGTAATGTGGGTAGCTGAAGAGGCATAAAATTCGAGCCTGGGTTATGCATGTGTGTTCTATAACAGCAAAATGTTAGATGCTTTGAGAATATAGTGCCCACTGGCAGATATCACCCTCGGCTTCTTTGCACAAGAATTCTGAACAAGGAGAAAAACTAATGGGGCGGGGCAAATGCCCCAAATCAGGGACAATTTGTAAACATTATTTTAATTCACTTCAAAAAGTTAACAGAACAACATTTATATTTTCTGAATGCTAAGAAGTGTGAAACACTTCTGGATTTTTATTTAATTGATTGACATATCTGTGATTTATCAAAAAGTCAAAAGAGGGCAAAAGTATTAGTCAAAATTGGGGACACTGTAAAATCAGGGACAGTTGAGAGATAGACTGGCAATCAGGAAACATAGATAATATCAAAGTAATTGCTGGACAGTTTTTCATGGTCTAATGTAGAAAACTGTGTCAGGACTTAATGGTGCTCTATGGTAAGTTTTCAGATTAAATTTTATGCAGTATTATTTGTCATAGAACATACACAGGAGGCTGCCTTTGATAATATATGAAGGGGCACACTGATGTGGAAAAGGGTTGTGTTTAATACTGTGTAATGAATCCTCACTACGAGTGAAACCGAAACTTTTGAAAGAAATGTTAAGATGCTGTTGTAATGGATATTTCAATTCGTATGCTATCTCAAAGTATAACATGCCTTTCAGAATCATATTTTGTTCTCATTTTTTCGTATGGCAACTAGAAAGCCACAAATTAAGAAATGTGTCAGGAAAAATATTCTAGTGAATTTGTACAAGTGAGTTAGAGTCTGAGAGACAGTAAAGGCAAGAGAAAGAGATTCCTTTTCTATTGTATTACCATAGAGTGAGGCAGCCTTTGAATTTGTTTTGTAAGGCACCCATGGATAATGGATTAATCTGGGGAGACTTCTAAGGACTATACCAAAAACTAATCTCCTCTATGAAAATTACTTTTATACCTCAAGCGTAAGACATAATAATTGCAAGGTAGCTGGCATCCATACAACCAAAAAAAATTCAAGGAATGTTGCACTGATTCTGGGGCTATATTCTATGACAAGCTAAGCTGCACACAGCTGGCTAAGTACCAGGTAGGGGGTCTATATTAACAAATCAAAACTTAATTTATCTGAGCACCTAATGATCGCCACATAATCATCGATCTACAACAACTGCGAATGGCCACATAAGCAAATTTTTTCCCAGGGGAAAAAATTGCTTCGCAGTAGTAATGTACTTGCCCTTTTCTCCACTGTAGATTGA
Source organism: Protopterus annectens (assembly GCF_019279795.1). Taxonomy (NCBI): domain Eukaryota; kingdom Metazoa; phylum Chordata; order Ceratodontiformes; family Protopteridae; genus Protopterus; species Protopterus annectens. The sequence continues at coordinate 620,259,844 of NC_056746.1, read as the reverse complement.
TCTTGGAGTTGGCATATTTAGTTAGAGGGGTGTGGGGGTGAAGCCCCCCACTTCCTTAGGGTTTGACAGTGTGTTTGTGTTTTGGCTGGCCAAGCAATTTTTTTCCCCTGGGAAAAAATTTGCTTATGTAGCCATTTGCAGTTGTAGTTTGATTATGTGTCGATCATTAGGTGTGCAGGTAAGTGACATTTTGATTTGCTAATAAAGACCCCAGATAGATACATAGAACCCAGACAAGTTGTGTTGTGTGTAGAGCTATTCAGATGAGTACTATGTCTCCATAAAGCAGGCACAAACACAAGTAAAGAAATTGTTGACACCTGTATGTAGTGCTCTGTGAATGCTCAGTAAAGCTGTGTACAATATAAAAGTGTCAAGTAACTTTTCTACTTTGAATTGAGATGCAGAAGCTGAGTCAGGTGGAAAAAAATGAACATTTATAACAGCCACAAAATATGGCATGAATATGTAGAATGAACAGAACATTTTTTCTTACGTTTTTGTGATAAATGACATTCTTGTAGAAGGCATGCAGCAATATTAGTCAATGCTATGGATGAAAACTCTTAAGGAAAAAGCCTAAAAGCAAGTCATAAAAATGTTAATTGGCCATTTTAACCTTAAACAACTGGTAATTACAGAACAATGTTGACTTAATCATTAAGACCAAATTGCCAGCAAAACTGTGATGCAGAATGCAGCTGAAACAGCATGCACTGAATTAATTGTGGTACACTTTTTAATAGAGTACTTAAGGATACATTTGTAATTGACTTCCCAGTGAAGCTTGCCAAAACATAATTTGTGAACTGTAATGAATGTTTCTAAAGGCATTTGAGATTGCTTTATGTACAGATTATGCAGAAATGACAGCAACCAGACAGCAAGCAGATAAGTGCAGATAAATAAACCAATAACCAAAGTCAGCTGCACAAACGAAAAATCCGCCACCCAATGATCATAGCAGGAAAATAAAATCTTTCACTTGAAATAAATCCAATCAAACGTTCACAGAAAGAATTATAATACAAACCTTTAAAAACCATAAGTTAAGTGCTTTCATCTTACTGCTTTTCAGAATTCATCAAAAATGGATTTAAAAATCTTTATTAAAGTTTTTTCCTGTGGACTTTTGATTGCATTTGTTTCAAGTGAAATATTTTATTTTCCTGCTACAATCATGGTGTAGCAGATTTCTTGTTTGACAATAAGAAATCAAAAAGAAAACGAATACAACAACGTACCAATAAGCACTTTTAAAATGCAAAGCTTTCAGGTAAAAGAACCTTTCCTCAGTGCTAAAAACATCAAGCTTCTTCCTCATTTATATACCATTATTAAAACAACACACAGTCAATAAAAATCCTTTCACAATCAATTAATTAGAACAGAGCAAAAAACGATTCAATCTTAAAGATACAACATATAAATTACTTAAGACATGCCTGTTTAAACCTAAGGATAGGCTTTAATGTAACAGTTTGGCTAATACCTGGTGGAACATTAGCCTGACGTTGCAGAAGCCACTTATATTCTCTAACCTCAAGTTTATTATTTATATTACCTCTCCTAATACCTTTACTAATAATATTTATAACCTTAAAAACAAAATTATGTGATGGACCAGCTTCCTGAAAATGTTTGGGCAGGGAATTAGTTACTATTTTCCATCTAATATCTGAGTTGTGCTCAATAATTCTATCTTTCAACCTTCTTACAGATTTTCCAACATAGAAACTAGTACACATTTTGGAAGTGGCAAGATATATCACACAACTGATATTACAAGTTGCAAAACTTTTAAAGATATATATTTTATTTGTTGAGGGGTGTATGAACAATGAATTCTGTTCAATAAAACTACAACAATAGCAACTGTGGCATGGGAACTTGCCAATTTTTAGCTGATTTGTTGAGTATGCCCATGAAGATCTTTATAACACAACCGCTGTTTTATGTTGGAGCAGTTTCGATAGGTGAACACAGGCCTAACAATAACAAATGTACACAATTTAGGCATAGTAGTCAAAATGCCCCAATTATCAGAAATAATTTTCTCTATGCCCTCATTTCACCTACTATAGGTGGTAATAAACCATATAATATTATCATCTTTCAGGGTGTTTATCAAATACATTGCTGTAGAGTCATCCCCAAAATAGGGTCTAGCTACAGAGTCTCTTACTGTAATAACATTCTGTTTAATATTAGTTAATAATTCAGCTTCATAGCCCCTACTAATAAATTCTTGCTTACTTCTTCCATTTAATGGATACAAATGTCTAAATCAGTATTCAGTCTACTTATTTCTGTCATTTGTCCCTTGACAATCCCTTTAAATACATAAGGTACGTGCATACTCCTATGTAAATATTTGTTTCTATGCACATTTTTTTCTGTAGACAGACATGTAAATTAGTACCATCATATCGCAAAGCAATATCTAAAAATTTCTTGTTTGTAGAGTTGGCTTTGGTTATCAGAGATCACTGCAGTTGAGAATGTATTATGTACATGTTGGTGCAGTCCATAGAGCAAAAGTAGCAAAATTCTGCAAAACTTAAGCAGTTTAGCTATCAATCCAGTAAAAAAACAGACACAGACACGACCACGGTATCCAGTACTAAAAATTTTTTACTTCAAGTGCACAGAACACATGCGCTTTCACTACATTAGCTTCTTCAGGTGTTTGAACTGCACAGTAAAACACATCTCTTATAAAGCATTAAAATTGCAGTCACATGATGCATTCCAATCAGTACTTAAAAACATATTACACACAAAATATCAACACACATAAATATAGCAATTTAATATCACATAAAACATAAATATAATAAATCTATAAGCATACTAGTAAAAAATTCACTATCTCCTAAGGGGTCTACTTTTAAGTCGGGGTCTAAGGGGTATAGACTCATTAAGACCATGCCCCAAGTCCCCCCTCATCCTGACAATCCATGTGGATTCTAAGTCTTCAGTCTTGTTGGCTATGTCACCTAACCTGAAACTCTCTGATATTCTACCAATAGCCAAAAACTTAAACACATGCATATCATCTGTGTTCATAACATGTCTAGCAAGTACATTGACCTTATTATGTCTGTTTATATTATATACATGTTCTCTTATACGTTCTTTGAATGTTCTATTGGTTTTCCCTATGTAGAATCCCATACATTATTCACAATGAGCAAGATAGACCACATATTTAGTATAACATGTGGCATGTGCTTTAAACGTGTATGTCTTCTTCTGGTCGGGATGATAAAATTCAACTCTAGTGTCAATATAAGTACAAAAATTGCAATGCCCACATGGCCAAGTACCATAATCACCATCTTGGGTGATAGTTTCCTTGGGGTAACATAGTCTTCTCTTCAAAGACTTGCTATTTCTAAACTGAATCTTAGGTTCATCATCAATAAACTTTGCTACCTCAGGATCAGTGACTAAAACTTTCCAATGCTTCTTAATGATGTATACATACTGGGAGACATCACTAGTATAAGTCAAAGGAACCCTAAGTTTCATACCACTGTCATGACTATCTTTCTTCCTGCCAACCTTTTCCCTCCCATCCGAAAAGTAAGGTTTGGCATGACTGTGCCTCATTCCTAGTGCATCATTAGCATTCATAAGAATATAGTGCTCATTGTACCCTCTATCTCTAAGATTGTCCACGGCTACATCTACCTGTCTGAAACTCCTCCTCCTTAACATTTAACCTAGATGCTCTATAAATTTGATTGCGTATAACATTTCTAAAAATGTAAGGAGGATGTAAACTATCCCTAAGTAATAAATGATTCACATGGCATTCTTTCCTATGGAGCTTAGTAAAAAGTTCTCCATCATTGTTCTTTACAACAAGCACATCCAATAATTCAATTTCACGGAGGGCAGATTTAAACGTAAACTTTAAAAATCCAGTACTCATATTTACAAATTCATAAAACTGCAAAAATGTATTAAGGTCACCTCTCCACAAAATAAGAAGGTCACCTGCAAACCTTCTGAAAAAAGAATATCACTACTATATAGTCCACGCAATACATATTTAATTTCCCAAATAGCCATAACTGCATTGGCATAGCCATGGGCACAAGACGTGCCCATAGCTATGCCACTGCGCTGCTTGTATGCCTGTCCCTCAAACACAAAAACATTGTGTTCAAGCACAATTTCAAGTAGTCTGGCTAACAGACTAACAGTATTTTCATCATAACCAGCATAGCATTCAAGAAATAGAACAGTATTAGCAATACTCTCAATACTGGGTATCACAGTAAACAAAGAAACTATGTCCATGGCAAATAAATGGATACACATCTCAGTCATTAAATATATTTGTATTATTACATGAAATAATATATGCTGAAATAAAACCCTGCCATGACCACAACTAAGTAAACAGGGAAGCATCCATTTGATATTTTTTTTCAAAGTTATTCTTAATTTCTCTAATTCTGTCATCTGACTGTGGTGCTGTTCTGAAATTCAGAAGAATCCAAAATGTCATTCTGTGCATCTCTCTGTCTTAACCCTCCCTTCCCAGAGTTATCATTTTCTATTAATTGTGTAAAGGCTCCTAAAATATGCACATGTTAGAGTTTGACTGTTTTTAGTGGAATAATGACTATAATATATCATGAAAAGCAAAATTAATACTTGTAGCTGAGGTAAAAAGGTGAAGGACCTCCTTTATGCAGAGGGAAATGAGTGCATAAACTGGTGTGTAGTTAAGTTTTTAAATGAAACTATTTCACATTTAAATCATTGTAATAATATTTGAATGGCAAGCTAATAGCTGGGGTGTGTGCTGAATAATCAGGGTATGTGCTGAATACCTGGGGCATCAGTGAAATAATCAGCCCATGTACTGCATACATCTGGCATGTAGTAAATTCTCAGATCGTGTGCTGAATACTCAGGGCATGCTCTGAATACTCAGATCATATACTAAGTAGTCTGGACATGTGATGAATACTCAGATCATGCTGCGCACACTTGGCACATGTACTGAATAGCTGCAGCATGTGCCGAATGTTCAGTGTATGTGTTGAATTTTTAGGACATGTGAAAATACTTGGAACGTGCTGAATATATGGGGCATGTACTGAATGCTGAGAGCATGGGTTGAATAGTTAGATCATGTATTTAATACTCAGAGAATGTACTGAGTAGCTGGAGCATGTGCTGAACACTTCATTAATTACTGAATACTGAGCATGTATTTAATACTCAGAGCATGTACTGAATAGTTGAGGGCATGTGCTGAATACTTCAATAATGTACTGAATACTGAAAGCATGGTATGAATAGTTAGAGCGTGTATTTAATACTCAGAGCACCTACTGAATAGTTGGAGCATGTGCTAAACACTTGAGTAATGTACTGAATACTGAGAGCATGGGATGAATAGTTAGAGCATGTATTTAATACTCAGAGAATGTACTGAGTAGTTGGAGCATGTGCTGAACACTTTATTAATTACTGAATACTGAGCATGTATTTAATACTCAGAGCATGTACTGAATAGTTGAGGGCATGTGCTGAATACTTCAATAATGTACTGAATTCTGAAAGCATGGTATGAATAGTTAGAGCGCGTATTTAATACTCAGAGCACCTACTGAATAGTTGGAGCATGTGCTAAACACTTGAGTAATGTACTGAATACTGAGAGCATGGGATGAATAGTTAGAGCATGTATTTAATACTCAGAGCATGTACTGAATAGTTGGAGCATGTGCTGAATACCTGAGTAATGTACTGGATACTGAGAGCATGGGATGAATAGTTAGAGCATGTATTTAATATTTAGAGGATGTGCTGAATACTTGAGGTAATAATTGCTGAATACTTGGGGTATGTGCTGAACAGCAAAGGAATTTGTACGCCCATTTGAAGTAAATATGAAGGCCATTTATGATGCTTCTTCCTATCCCACTTGTGTGAAACAGTTGGAGGTACATCTTGTGTTGGTTATTAAGGACAGCTCATGTCTAACTAAAGTGCAAAATTAACACTGCTTTATAGATTGGTAACAACAAATGTGCAGTAAGAGAACTGGCAATGGCCACAACTTAAGCAAAATGCTTTCGGAAAAGGTAAAGAAATACTAACTTGACAAAACATTGGTACATTATGATTAATTATTGTTTCTTCCTTGTAATATCTTTGCCTATGACATAAATGAAGAGATCCAGCATGTTATACCTTCTGGGGGATGAAAGACTAATTATGTATATCAATAATTTTATACTGCTAAAAGTATTCCTATATCAAGAAGAAAGTATTTACTTTGATCTTTACAGTAAAGAAATTCCACGATTACTTCTTGGGTAGAAAATTCAAACTGATTGCTGATCACAAATCATTATTAATATTGTATTCTTTGTATAACAGTTCATCTTCAGTGACAGCAACAAAGTAAGAATAATTCAGTGATGTGTTATAAAAGTGGCAATCTATGACCCTTAGATAGAATATAGAATGTCTAAGCAGTTAACTATCAAAATTTGGAATGTCAATTGTACATTATGCACAATGCCGAACCGAAACTATGAAAATATACTCACCAATCCCTTCAAAATATCGGAAGTCATCACCGAGATGGTCCCACTCACAACACCAAACTCTCCAAATTGAACATCAGTGTTAGTGTCAACGTTTTGCAGAGGGGCAAGCCACCCTGCACCCCCACACCCCCTGCAACTTAAATATACCAACTCCAAGATCGCACTACAGTGAGGAAAATGGGAAATTCCCCACTCCCCACTGTACCGAGATCTACATTTGCAGTGCTGAACTCATAATAATGATGCAGCTCTACATTCGTTATTATGGTTCATAATATTGCAGTTTGGCATTGAGGACCTTGCGTGCCACAATTTCAAACAAGTGGTAGTCGTAAAACTGCCATTCCACATTTTGATTGTAAGCCCGTCTAAGTTTCATGGTAATAGAGGTATACTTTCAATAATTCCATTAACTGAAATTTAAGATAAATGCTACAGAAAAATCATTGTGTAACTGCTGTGATCTAGGAAATGGAATTGTCTTATTAAAGCTGAAATGACAACATGTGTAACAAGAACAGAACAGGAATTGTCAGGAGTTATGAAGTTTGTTATGGAAGTTGACCTGCAAATAAGACAAGAAGATAAAATGTTCCATAAATGAAGATTTGAAATTTCAATGAGAAAAAAACATAAGCCTCATGGTGATCTCAAATAATCATTTCATAGAAAATAAAAGAGTTGTCCACACATCATCCTAGTACAGATCATAGATTAGTACTAGGCTAACAGCCCTTATGGGCATTTTAAGCCTAGCCAGTTACCCAATATAAGAATCAAACCCTGCACCTTGTGTCTGTAAGGTAAACACCTTAACCATTACACCAACCTCCCACCCCCTAAATGAAAACTGTGAGGTGCCAGCATCATAAAGCTTTCTTTCAGGTTTGCTGAAATTAGTTCTCAACAGTTCTGTTCCAGGGTATTGGGATTCACAGAAATATTGTTCATAGACTCATCAAAAAACTCAGAAAAACACTGCAAGAGGAGAATTTTGAAACAAAATTATGGTTAGTATGGTGCATGGATTTGGCATTAGTCAGAGCTGCAGACAAGATCAAATCAAATGCTGATTAACAAGAATGTGTATAATGTTTATCTGTCACATTCAGTCTTTCATACTGTTATTATGACTTGGTTGAAACTTGAGAACTCTGTGCATGAATACAAGAGATAGAGAGATGAATCATACCTTACTGTGTTCAAGCAGAATATTTTGTGTGTTTAGGAAGTCTATTTTTACCAGAAGTACTATAACCATTTTTGGAAAGCGAGTGAACAATGAAATCAAATATTTAAAACATTCATGTATTAATATTTAATCCACCTCAACCAGAAAAAAAAGCACATTCACATCTACAAAACAATACAATTCAAATGCATTATGAAGGAAAAGCAATACTAACAATCACTTTTAAGCATATCCATTCATTAAATGTGCAAACAAACTGGATAGTTTGTTTTTGCTTTGCAGGAAGGAACTGAAGTATCATAATAAAAACCACTCAGATGTGGGGAGAAAACTTCCACAAAGGCAGACATCATGACTGAAGCCTAGACCTGGAAGAAAGAGATATTAACTGCTGTTCCAGAATGCTGCCTAATGAATAAAGTGAGTAATGATGATTATAAAAATAAAATGGTGTCTCTAACGCAAGACCAAATCATATATATATATATATATATATATATATATATATATATATATATATATATATATACACACACACACATATATATATATATATATATATATATATATATATATATATATATATATATATATATACATATATGAATAAATATCAGGTGAATGAACTCCATAATGCAAATTAAGTAATTGATTGTCTCCTTTCTAAAGCTTCCTATTAGTTTTTAGAAGTTCAAGATTCACACAGCTTTTTCAGATCCTTCCTATGACTAACAGCAGTTGTACAGGGTCTATGACTGAATTTCTATCTATTTTTGCTGTGCACAAGTTCAAGAAGATGTATGTTCACAAAATACTGGGGATTTTTGAAACAAAAATAAATGCCAAATTATCTTTGTAGATGTACCTAAAATTGTTATGATTTATTCAACACAATGTTGGCATTGATGCTGTTGGGTGTACTTTAAGTGGCAAGAAGGGATAAAGTAATGCTAAACAATGTTGCTTTTAAGAATGGATGAAGTAATATTAAATAATGTTGATGCTAATAATATTTGTGTATTTCTAAATGTGATTCTTGATGTATTATATTTAAAGATCATCTACTATTAAATAATAGGAAACAATTTAATTTGTTATAGTTTCCAGATTTATCAACTGTTCTATGGGGTGCTAAGAATGTGATTTTATTTATGACTTTATTCTTTATCAATATGTGAATTATTGTTTTCAATTTATTGATGATACTTTTATCAGCTGGAATGGGCCTTTTGAGGAAATAACTGCAACACTGATGTCATGTACAATTGTCTTTAAAAGTGAATGTTTTTATGATGAATTTTTACTCAGTTTGCACAAGGATGAAAATAATAGTGTCAAACTCAAATATATAAAAAGGAATTGCAAAGAGTATAAATGAATCATTCCTATGAGATATTAACATGCATCCACATCACATTAAATGCAATTTTATTCAATTCCAAAGAGCAAGATATCCATACTAACTATAGATGATTACAGATTTGTTATTGTGGTTGTGGACTTGCAAAAGCTTTTAGAAAAAGGTTATAATGACAAACTGTTTGAAAACTAGGAAAGATAAAGGATCTATGTGCCCACGTTTAACTACAACTTGTTGTAAAGAGGCTAGACATAAAAAGTGTTAAATTGATTATAAAATACTACTGTGTGTAACCTATAATTATAATTGAAATGTACTGGACAATTGAAGGGGAATAATAAGATGATTGAAGCATTTGGTAAACATCCGCCTTTTGAATATAACAACATTATTAACATTTGCCAGGATTTTTAGAAAAATATACAGAAATGGTAAGAATGATTCAGAGAAGAATTGTATATATCCATGTAAACAAAGACTGATCTTGTCTTTATACATCCATTGAAATGAAATATGTATACACTCAGCAACTATGTTGAGTGTATGATGCAATCAGTTATATATATGTATATGAGTATAGTTAAATGTAAAAACTGTTCCTCCTTTCATATAAGTAAAACTCTTTGAAAGCTCCATGAACACAAGTCAACATATTTAATTTATCAAGAAATGTAAGATTTTGCCTGCCTTATATGAACGTTTATTATGTTGAAGTCAGTTTATGGGATCATGCCTATAATTCTTGTCAAACTACGTGTACACTAAATGCAAACTAAGTGTACATCTGTATTCATGAACATCACTACTACATTTTTTGTTCTTTATTGTCACAAAGAAAGATTACACTAGGTGAACGCATAGTCTATACCTAATGGTAACCTTTATAAATCCCCCTCGATATTTAAGACTGCACAAAATTTGTTAGGAAAACTAAATTTAGGAGGAAGAAGGTGTGAGTTATGGTTGTGTTGTCTGTTCATTCAGAAAAGTGTACACAATGTAGGCATTAATGAATTCCAGGGATTATATCTAACCTACTGACTGCTGAGTGCATCATCCCAATGTTCATTATCTCTCCCTGGGATTCAGCAAGCAGCTGTACAGGAACTGCTCCTGCACATCATGGCAGTGCACCTTGCATATTCATGAAGGTGCGCTGCCTGTGCTCTTAAACTAACATGGAACCATGTACAAGTGCAGAGGGTGTGTCTGAGAGCAGGTCTCTTACAATACACATGCCCCTGCACTCCAGAATTGCATTTTGGCAATTAAAATGAGTGAGAACACTCATAACACCCCCAACACATCAGGATACCTCTCAACTGTACAGATTTTTGCAGAATGTCCACAGTTTTGTTCCATATTTTGGTGTGTTCCTCCTAAAATCTGAACCTGTCTGGAAAATAGCTGAGGATTGAAGTCATTAAATAATGACAAACGTTTGAGTTTAAAAGACTCCACATCCTTCAGAAAATCCATGCTAATGCAAGATCTTTCATCAACTGTCTAAAAGTTTTTAGGAGCAATATTTGAAATCTGTCCCTATTTGTCCCCCCCCCCATCATTTTAGGGTTTGTCCACAGTTGTTGCTCCAAGAGGTTGAGAGGTATGCCCACCATGAAGCAGAAAGCTGATAAAATAACAGGTTTAGCATTAGCAGGGATATTCTGAAGGGTATAGCTAAAATAACACAACAAAACTTATTTTTTTTATAAATGCAATAAAGTTTAAGCATAGCTGTGCGGGTGTGCCCGTTGCTTAGCTACGCTTAGTCCAGCTTAAACAGCACAAGAAGTTAAATAGCAAGAGACGTCCAACTTAAGCAGTATTGCAATAGTGTAGTCGTTAGAGTGTACACTTTGCGAGCATCCATTCCTGGTTCAATCCCCACTATAATCAATTCACATTTTAAACATGTCAGCAGTGCATTACAAATTTTTTTGTATTACCAACTAAATAACATATATTTGTCAACTGGAGTACTACATTAGGTCCAGATGTGAGGTGTCAGTGTAATAAAGCTGTGAAATCCTCATATAAACACAAGTGCCCCATACAGTATAATCACACATGAATAAATGTAATGAAAGCACATTGGGGGATGTCAGGGACAGTAAACACATTTATAATATGTAATGAATGATGAATCAATGCCATACAGCAGATAGTCTATAAAATGAAAAATAAGCAGTGCTAAGCATTGCACAGCTCTGCTTACCAGGTGTAAGCATTGTGTAAATATGACAGCTAAGCAATGAGTAGCCCATCTAAATGGATTTGCCCATTGGTAAGCAGTGCTAAACCTGCCCCTTTAAGCAATGCCAACCAGAGCTAAGCAGGTTTGCACGTAGCTTAGGTTTGCTCAGCATATTTAAAACAATCCAATCATGGCAAAGGACGGGAAATTGGCCATATTTAAACCCCACAGGTGGGAATACAGCTCATAACTGGTTGCAGCTTCCCACTGTAGGCACCATGACTGGAGTTGGAGAGGGATTGCACTTCCAGGCACAGCACTGGTGCATCCAGGAGTCCAAGGTCATGGTAGGACTCCTGGTAAAAAACCATGATGAGAGACTGCTGCAGGGCCAGTACCAGGGCTCCCAATATAAAGCGAAAGCCTGGGACTGTCTCACCCATGACCTCCCCAGTGCCACTGGTATCCCTCCAAATGGTGAGCAGGTCAGGCACCACTATGCCAACTTGAAACAGAGGAAGGGGGAGCTCTTGGATCAGTGGATCCAAGAATCTAGAGAGTGGCGTGATGTCCCAGCAGTGTGTAAGTACTCATACCAGTAACTGCTTAATAATGTCCAGCCTGTGTATATGATGGATAGATGTTTTATTTATTTAACAAGGGTTGTGTTAACAGACATGTTTTGAGGGAAGTCACTTCTGCTACTGGCATGTACGCCATCAGTTACTGACAGACATCATAAGATCATCATAGTGAAGTACCACACAAATCACAGTAATGATCCTGTGGAATACAGCAGAGATATGACCAATAAATGTAGACAGTCTGACACAGTCTGGTCAGTGCAGAGGTATACACAGAACTCCTTAGTGCAAGATGTGTGGACTAAGCCTGACAAAGTGGATGTTTACAGCCATGTAAATAGGGATATCACTAAAATACTGGAATAGATAAGCTCGCACAGTTGATTCATTCACACACTCCTGTCTGTCCTAACACATATTAACTGGAGGAGCAACAACTGTTGTCTGAGGAAGTCTCACTATCAGTGAGATGAAAAGCGCTTTACGTTACGTTTGTTGTTTTAATAAAGAAGTGTTTTTATCATGTACTAAGGTACCATCTACTTTCTGTTTTTTGTGTGCTTGCTCTCGGTTGCTGGGACTTCTCCTTATTGCTGTGGTGAGGAGTATTTGGTTCTGCTTGTGTCTTTATCCTGGAGGGCTGACTATGCTGGATGCACATAGTACACTCCTTATATATGGTAAAGCACAGGTAGTGTCATGTTTGGCATCCCTTTTACTGTATGTGCAAGTCAGAGAGTGGTGTCATTCTCTGTGTTCCTACCGTGTCAGTGTATGTGCTATGCATTGCCTCTTTGCCAACGTTTGGGCATACTGGGCACACCTCCTTCTGCCTATATGGGCAGGCTCAGGTTGTCCCTCCACTGAGTCATTCTGTGCCTGTGCTGGCGTTGGCAATGGTAGGGAGCTGTGTGTCCCTGCCCCATGCTGTTCCTGCTGCAGCTGTTTCCACAGGATGATATTGTGTAGCATGGCACATACAATGAAAATTTGGGTACATGTAGCTGGAGAGTACTGCAAGGCTCCATCGGATATATCCAGGCACCGGAACCATGACTTGAGCATCCCAGACACATGCTCTATTATGATTCTCATTTGTGCAAGTGCCTCATTATGGAGTTCTTGTTCAGGTGTGTGTGCATATTTAATGGGTGTCATCAGCCACGGCTCCAGTGCATAACCAGCATCCCCCACTATGTGGTCATATGGAATGTCCCCACTGGCAAATCTCTAGTACATCTATGTCATATGCCAGATGTGGGAGTCGTGAGAGCTTCCAGGGCTGCCAGCACACAGATTCATTATAATGCCCTGAGCATCGCACATGACCCGGCAGTTGATGGCGGGGAAGCCCTTGCAGTTTATGTGGACCCTACCCCCCGGTCACCAGGTGGTGCTTTGATGTGTATGTGCGTGCAGTATATAGCACCCACTACCTTAGGATATTCTGCTATTTGGTGGAAGAGATGCATATTGCTGGTCAATGCCTCATGGGTGTTGAGGAAACATATGTGCTCACTGTCATGTGCTGACATGGCATCCAAGAACTGGTGGAGTACCCTGGATGCTGATGCCTGTGAGATCCCCATGATATCCCCAGTTGGCCTTTGAAAAGTACCTGTGGCTAGTATTCTTAAGCCTACACATACCTTGGTATCCACTGGGATTGGTTCCCCTCTGTTGGTTCTGTGTGTGAGGCATGGCAAGCACAGCTCAACAATTTGCTGTAAGATGTCCTTGTCCACCCTATAGCGTTCCACTATCTCCAGCTCATGTAGCCCATGGTAGGTTACCCAGGGTCTGTACACTCTTCTCCTTCTCCTCACTGTGGGTTGGTCATCAGCATTCTCATCCTCACCACCCTCAGCCTCTTCCACATATTGATGTATGAGAGCGACAGCAGCCCCTATCATTTTGTTAGTTTTGTCTGGTAAACTTTCCCCATCTATGTACACCTGTGGTGTAGAGTTTGTGGGAAAAACCAGAGTGAAAGGTGTTTGCATAGTTTATAGTTGTGTGCTGGGCTGGGCTGCTGCCTGTGTAATTGGCTGATTCTGATACATTCCACCTGCCTGCTATGCTAGTTCTGTTGATTGCCTTCCTACTGCTGTTTTCCCTTCCAATTATCTTCCCATTTAAGCCCCGAGACACGCTGCGCATACCCAGTGCTCAGATGTGAACAGAGCTGCTATTTCCTGTTTTTTTTTTGTTTGTTTTTTTGTTTAAAACCCAGTGCGCACACACCCATTTAGGCAATGTAAATACTGCTAGGCAGCCTCAGACATACCTCCTTCCTTAGCTGTGCTTAGCTAAAAGCAAACACGGGCCACAGAGCTCCAATAAGCTTACAGTATGCATGACACACACCCTTATGAAGTCAGCTACCTGTTAGGCTTGCACCATGGTGTTACTGCACTTGCACGGTTGGGTGCTAGCTAACACTGAGGGGAAATCTGTGATTCAGTATCCGCTCATTTGCATACAACTGACTGCTAATGCATGGTTACAAGACTGACACTCAGCCTTCCCCCTAGCAGGAACTATTCAATGGTATTGTTGTCTTCTGCATGCCATTTACTATTATGGCAGAATGCTGATTTTGGTTTAAAAGCTTATTTCCAGCTTTTTTTTTTTAATTTTTGGGCCAATCTTGTTTGCACACCCCTGCCCTATGCTTAAACGGCCAAAATCGGCCAAAAAAAAAAGTTATTTTTTATAATTTTGCAACTATTTACCATGCCACTGGGCATATATTTCGCCATTGGCTTGCCTACTACATTGAATACATACTTTCTTTGGAGCTGTCATGCCTCCGTTTTGTAATTTGCAGAAATGTATACAGTTAGTAACCAAATACATTTCTGCAGGTTACACTATTTCTGCACAGAAGCCTGCATACTTGTTGGATTTCTAATTCACCTCATTTGCATGGCTTTCACCTGCAAATGGGGTAATTAGCATACAGGAGCTGTGTCCATGCAGGAATAGTGTGGGAGTGCACGTCCCGAGAGCTCAGATGGGCACTTTGTGTGCTATGCTGCACAACATGATAACATCAAAACACTGTGGTGTACCTGATGCAGGTGTGGGTGAACTACTGTAAGGACCTGAGATGTCAGATGTGGAGTGATCAGAGCTGTCACAGCATGATCAGGAAGACATAGGGGTGAGAAGAAATAGGTGTGGACAACAGAGAGGATGCAGCCATATTTCCCAGATCAGGCAACTTGGCAGAATCTGACACACACCTTTAAATCATGGCAGGCCACATGTACAAATGTACACAGAATAACCAGTAATGTTTAGGGTCTATATTAGATAATCAAAGCTTTAGGTAATTGAATACCTAAAGCTTGACACATAAACAGCGAAAGCTGTAAACTGCGAACGGCCACTTCTGCAAATATTTTCATAGGGAAAAAATTCACTTGGCCAGACAAAAAAAAACTTTCCAACCCTAATCGAGTGGGGGGCTGTGTTCCCCACACCCCCCCCAACTAAATATACCAACTCCAAGATCACTCTACAGTGGAGAAAAGGGCAGATTCCTGATAACAGCCAAGAACATTTTTTCCCTATGAAAAAATACATGTAAGTGGTCGTTTGCAGTTTACAGCTTTTGTTGTTTAGGTGTCAGGCTTAAGGTATTCAATTACCTAAAGTTTTGACTATATGACATAGACCCTGATGTTCATACAGTGTTGCCCCACAACAGCAGCACAGAGCATTACTAATGGAAAGAAATCATTAGTTGTCCTCATTGAACATCACCACAATAGAAGCATATGAGCTACCTGTAAAACCATATACATACAACTCAACAAGGAACACATCTGGATGTATACAGAGGAAACATCACCACAGGAAGTCTCTCTGCAAGACACATCACCAAAGAGGACCACATTGGCATATGTCTGGCATGTAGGAGGTGTGCACAACAGATGGTGTCATTGTACAGGTAGAATATCATCATTCAGATGACTCACATGGGAAGGTAGCCATACAATAGCCAGTGCCACAACAAATATTGGCCCATGTAGTGTGTGGGGATGTATCAGCACAAGCATAACCTAAATGCAGGGGTGGCACTAACCTTGATGCATCACATATAGCACAGCATAGTGATGTATAACAGTGTGGTACAACATACTAAACAGCATATAGCAGCTTGAGTAATGACAAACATCCAAAGGACAGGCCGTAAAGAAATATACCACAAACAATTCTCACAACTTGTGCCTGACATGGAATGTCCCACACAAGGCAATGCTTGATTGCACAGGTTATTATTGCAACATGAGTCATTTAGAGGCAATAATATATTCAATAATGCAGAGCGTCAATGATACTGAGTATGCATCAGCCATGGGACATCCAGCAGTATAGGTATACATGTGTGTGGAATCAAGTATATGTGGAAAGGCACACACAGGAAGTACATGTCAGCATGAGTATGAAAAAACACAACTTTTCCATAGAAGTGAATTCAGTGCTGAGGGTGAGGCAAGTATAGCACCATATTAAAATGCCATATGTAACAGAGTTATGCACATATAACACAGGTATACATACAGAGGCATACCTATGCATGCAGGAATGGCAGAAAACAAGGAAATGTGTAATGTAGCAATCAATGCTGCATGACTAAGATAACATGCTGTTAATCATATAAATATGTGCTGCATGTCAACTAGCAAGAGATGCAAATATAAAAGCATGGAGATAGTCACATAGAGCAGTACTGTTGTAAATATCTGTACTAACATATACTAATGACAATATGTACTGCATATCACAACTTGAAGCTAGCCACCTAGGTCAGATAACTGATCAGGAAAAAGTCTGTGGCATCAGATATTTGAAAAATCACCTACAGATTGATTAGTTAATGGTCAGCACAACAGTCATCATTGCCACAGAGTTAGAATAGCACAGGACACACACATAAGATCAAACGTCAGTGTTACTTTAATGCCATCTAGTGTCCCCATGCTGGCATCTCACACCATGATCCTGGCTGTCCCTACCACATCTAGGAACACTCAGCCCATGCTGCTGTACTGAGGAGCTGGATATGGTGATGCTAACATTTTGGGACACAGTGAGGGTAGGAAAAGTAGTTCAATTTTTCTGTCTGGACATGACTGTTAGGCTGACATTTGATTGACAAATAGCAGATGTGTGTACATATTGCGGCACAGACATTGATGTCCAAGGGTCATGTGTGAATCCAATGAAAGGGGTCTACCTCTCCCCAGTGGAGGTAATCCACTAAGTACAGTTAGGGAACATAACAACCAGTTCATACTATGGCACTGCTCTAGCACTGCTGTAACACGGCTTTCAACAGCGCATGTAACAGATACCATGTTATCATGCTGTGCAGCCAGTGCTGCCATGACCTCTGCATGTGCTCCTGACCTTTCTGTAACACATGCAGCTGGTGTGCTACATGATTGGTGATGCAGAGAAGTGCATGCAGATCAGAGCCACAATGTCTTGTGAACATTTATCTGCCTTTAATAGTAAATGGACACCCTCTGATATGTGCCCATGTTCATCACATCTCCCCTCAGGAAAAGTGGATGGGCTAGTGGAGGAGGCATGTAGTGGACATACTGCAAAAAGAGATAGATGCCACATGTCATATACATTTGCAAAAGTCAACTACAGCACATAAGTACTAGGTCATCATGGCTGTGGGTGATTCAGGGACACTATAAAGCAGAGCTATGCCATGTCATTTATATATCAAGCAAATATGACAGATAATGTTAATACAGCTACTAAAATCTACCTGACATATCTTCTTCTGAATCCACCACCACTGGTGAGAGTTGAAATGTAAAAAGATAAATGTACATAAACGTGAACAAGTACCTTTTCATTCCTTATACCTGGTTACTCTCCCTTCTTCACTTATTTCCTTACTTCCCTTAAATTCTCTTCCCTGACTTTCTCTCTAAATATACCATAAACCTGTTTTTCCCTCACTTCATATTGCAATTTCCATTTGTATTAGACTAACTTACCTTTGATTTCTCTGCATGCTGTCTAAAATTTCTATAAATATTAAATGATTGTTGTATAACTTGTATTGATTCGTAACCAATGCTTTCATATTATCACTAAATTGTTATAATTATTTAAATACATGTGTTTTTGTTTTATTTTTGAAGATTGTAAAATTATTGTTCTTAAAATATTTTGTAATAATATAAAGCTTTTCTCCCCAGCATATATTGAAAGTTGGACATTCCTGATAATCAGATATTAATAAATAAATAAATCAGTAGTAGGCATGTACAAGGCATCATGTAGCATTCTACCTGATGTATAACACACAGCAAATAAGATATATACATACCTGATTGGTGATCCTTGCAGCTGAACAAGACCACATTAATTATGAAGGGCACAGATGTAATTATCAATCATGAAATGCAGTAACCATATATACTGCCTTATCAGGTATATCCTCCCTGGTTTGGGACCGTATCATCCAACATAATATGGAACATGTATTATAAAATAGCATACAAACAACATGTGAATATACTCCTCAATCATAAAAGGAGGAAGAGGCAGCTATTAATATGGATCACACTAACAAAATATGGAAACGCTTTAGTGCAGATGTTGTGAGGATATACCCATGTAGGGAACAAGCCAACATTAATACCTTAAATGAACAAATGAGTCCAAGTAAGCCAGCAAAATCACTTCTGAAAAATGAATCCAAGTGTAAGAAAACAGAAGATATCATGGCAAAACGTATTTATTAAAACTTCAACACACTAAATCCAAGAGATGAGTGCTTTCAGCTTTTTGCCTTCTTCAGATCTGCATTCACAAATCTAATGCTCAGTTAAATACTAAAATCATCCAATAAAATTCAAAATGCATCATCACTAACATCATTTCCTATGGAAGTTACATCACACTGACATATTTTCCTATGCAAATTTCACTTCTGTTAATCACATAGGCAAAAACAGGTGTGTGCAATCAGTGTCATCATCTAAGCTGACACCTCAGAATGTGTTTCAGAGGTAACACTTCATTAAGTCCTGATGCTTTATCTGCCCTCAAGTCAGCAATCTGTTTAGTTTCTTTCAAGTTCAGTTAAACCTTTAAGATCCCCTCTTCTCATACTGGGATCTATTACTTGTAGAGCTATAAAGCGAAAAATATGATCTGTATTCATGCTGATATGTTTGTACAGGGCATTGGTGAGAACTTTATGTTTAGTATCCCTTATATGTGCCTGTATCCTAACCCTGAAAGGGCAGTTTGTTTTGCCAACATAAAAACATGTACACATGTATATTTTATACACTTGGCAACATATATAATGTTCTTTGAAGCGCAATTCATAAATGCTGGGGTTTTATATAGCTTCCCTGTAACTGGATGTTGGAAATTCAGACCTGTTAACAAATACTGGTATGATGTGCACTGTCCACATTTAAAAGTGCCAAGATGCATACAGGGGTGGTATATGACACATGTAGGGGGTAAACACCTTGATGGGAAGGAGTGTTGGGAAATCAGAAGCCCATGAGCCCCTAGTGGAAACAGTGGGACTGAGGTCCCCACCCACGGCAGTCACCACTGCACCTTCACAGCCCCGAAGGTGACTGTGCTTGGGGTTGAGTCGCAGAGCCAGACTGACCCTCTAGTCATGACACACAGCCCTCGAGCTGGCATAGCAGATCACCAAACTGCTGGTTGAGCTCGCTACTCACCATGACCCAGACCTGGTGATGGGTAACAGGTTCCTGTCTGCGCTCGCTCCCAGGAGGGGCGAGCCCTATCCCCTGAGGCTGTTTCACCCAAAGGCGGTGCAGGGCCAATGGATGAAGAGGTCCTGGTTTGGGCCCCAGACATGCTGGTGCCCAGTGCCATGGCCACCTGATGTGGGACAGGTGGGTCCGCTGTGACTGGCCTTCCCAAATGTGCTATAGTGTTTAGATTTTATCATCATATGTGGGTTAGTAATAGTCAACACATTCCAGGGTTAGGTATAACAGCATGCATAGATATTCCCATTAACCCAGATACCAGATACAGAACAGTTGCATAACAAATAGAACACATGCATATATGGGACCACAGTGGTAATAACAACAGCATGCAGGTAGATTGATGGCACCATGCCACCAGTGTTGGAATAATTCAATATAGCACATGCATGGAAACAAATTTAAATATTTATCAACCAATAGAACATAATCAGAAGAGTGGAGTCATTACATACCGGTTGACGTGGGTATGTAGTTTATTGTTGGATATATGGTGGGGAGGAGAGAAATATGTCAATTAACAACTAGTATATCTCTGTTGTCCGCATTACTTTCCTAGGCACTGCTGTTATCTGTACCTTACAAGTATTACTACACTACCCTATAGCCTTGGTTTGAACAGTGATATGGCTGTCGTCATCATTATACATGAACTGGTTTTACCTGCAGTATACACCTCTTACCTGGTATACCTGTGGAGGAAATGTTTGTTAACACTAACTAACTGTTTCTACACATACTCCCAGATTCTGGGTTGATGTTGTGCATATAGCAGTCCATCTCTTTCTGCACAAACTCTGGCCATGTCTTGACCACATGTAGTTGTACCGGGACATATCTAGACTATTGCCCTCTTCAACCTTTAGTGACTTACCACACACATATACATGCTTTTTTACACAGTTATATTATGTAGCACAGTGTGGCTGACAGTGATCAGTGATACTTTATTATTCAGAGCAACTGCAACACTCACAATTCCATACAATACCAGCGTAAATAATACCAGTACAGGGTATCAAGGTTTTTATTTCTTGGCATGGTGTTTGTATCCAACGTACCAGTGGGAGCAATGTTTGTTAGCACTACCAGAATGTTGCCACACAAAGTTCCAGATTACACATTAGTATTATACACATATATCTTGGTCTGTTACTGTACACACTCTGGTCACAGCTTGACAACATGGGGGTGTAAATAGGACATATTTTGCTTATTACTCTCCTAACAGTTTCGGGAGTTGCTACAGTGACAGGTTTGTTCTCATAGATGTTTGACAATCACTTGTATTCCCTGTTTGCTGGCTAAACATCTGGGACCATCCCACAGACTTCCCAGGGGGACAGGGTGACAGGCAGCAGATATGGGCCCATATACTGGACATTCTGGTCTCATCTGTACAGTTGTGGGGTATGATTCTGTATGCAGCCTACTTCCACTCCCAGGATTCAGACCATGGCTGTGTCTGCTTCAACTTAAACACTGTCCATCAGAGTTGTGTGTGCCATATAGATATTGCTGTATATCTCCTATCTGCTTTCTGTCTTATAATTCTCCTATGGTTTTGCATTCTGACCTTGTATTACAACACTCTTATACAGGATTTCCTAGACAGTTATATTTTGTAGGACAGTGTGGGTGACAGTGATGAGCAATACCTTATTATTCAGAACAACTGCATCAGTCACAATGCCATACAATACCAAAGTAAACAGTACCAGTATAGGGTATCATTCTTGTATTTCTGGGCACAGTGTTGGTATCTGACAGACCTGTGGGAAAAATATTTGTTAGCACTACCTGAATGTTGCCACACACAGTACCAGATTCCACATTACTATTATGCACATAAATCTCACTCTATTACTGTACATACTCTGACCACAGCTTGACAAGTTGAGGTGTAAATGGGACATGCGTGGCTTCTTAGTCTCATAAGGCATTGGGGAGTTGCTAGTGTGCCAGCTTTGTTCTCTTAGATGTGTGGCAATCAGTTGTATTTTCTGTTTGCTGCCTATACATCTGGGATCATCCCACTGATTTCCCAGGGGGACAGGTTGACAGGCAACAGATATGGGCCACTTTACTGGATATTCTGGACATATCTATGCAGTCGTGGGGCATGATTCTGTATGCAGACTGCTACCACTGCCAGGATTCGAACCATGGCTGTGTGTGCTAAAAATACAACAGTTCACAATTCAGTTGCATGTGCTATTCGGGTTTTGTTGTCTGCCTTTTCCCTGTTTTCTGCCTATGTGTCTCTCAGTTGTACTAAATTGCCTCTGGGGTTTACACCAGTCATATCCAGGCATTTCTACACATTCTATTTATGGTTCACAGTGTGGGTAACAGTGCTTAATACAACAGTACTATTATGTGATTGCAAATCTACATTACCATATGATACCAGAGTATATACATGCAGTCCAGCAGTTAGATCTTTATTGTCAGACTATTACACTTTTATTTACATGCAATCTATATGAGACTCTTCCTGCCATATTCTCTTTTGTATGCAGTACTTGCCTTAAACAATACAGGTTTTATACAGGCAATTCATTTACTAATACTTTTAGATCTATTTCCTATGACAGTACATGCAAGAGTATTACTGACCTGCCTCGTGTCGCAACCTCTAAAGCAACTTCCATGGGTCACCTGGTTCGCAGCCCACTCACCTGCAGCTGTGGAGGATATAAGAGGAATATTTAGCCATACCTTTCCATGATATACATGAGCTGGAGATTATTACACACATACTGGAGTGATGCTTACACACAGCTGGGACATCCCGTGCTGTTCTAGCCTCTTGGATCCACTGCTCCAAGAGGTCCCCCTTACACCACTTCAGGTCGGCATAGTGATGTCTGACCTGCTCACCAGTTTTGGGTATGCCAGTGGCACTGGTGAGGTCATGGGTGAGACAGTCCCAGGCTTCCTCCTTATATTGGGAACCCTGGTACTGACCCTGCAGCAGTCTCTGCTCATGGTCTTTGATAAGGAGTCCTGCCATGACTTTGGACTCCTTGATGCACCAGCGCTGCACCCAGAAATGCACACTGTCTCCCCTTACTGCCATTGTGCCTGCAAGGGGAAGCTACAACCAGTTATGAGATGTATTCCTGCCTGCTGGGTTTAAGTAGGGCCAATTTCCTGCACTTTTCTGTGATTGGCCAGTTTTGAAAAGGCTAAGCTATGGGCAAACCTGCTTACCTAAGGCTGCCATTGTTTAAAGGGGTATACCACTGGGCACAATGAGTTAGCTGGCTTACACATTGCTTACACCTCCTAAGCTGGCCTGTGCAATGCTTAGCATTGCTTACATTAGACTTTGCATTATATTTTCTTTTTGGCATTGATTTCTTATTCATTACATCTTACATATCTGCCTGGTATCCATGATTCATGTGTACGTACACTGTATGGGGTCCTTGTGTTTTATTGGGGACTTCAACACTCTATTACAATTACACCTTACTTCTGGGCTTACTGCTGTACTCCAATTCACATATTTATGTTATGACTTCTGCGGTGGTGCACCGGTAGCGTTGTTGCCTCACAGCAAGACCTTCTCCCGTTCAATTCTTGGCTGGAGTGCAGGGAGTGCCTTCTGTGTGGAGTCTGCATGTCCTCCCTGCGGTTGGGTGGGCGTTCAATAGACATGCGTAAATGGGCGTGCCTTAGTTGAAGATTGAACATCGAGCTGGCACCTCGGCATTTGTGAAAATCTACTGCCAATCATTAGCGGACCAGAGTTCTGCTGTGGCGACTCCTAACCGGGAAAAGCTGAAAGGCAACAACAAGTGGGTTATGGAACATATGACTGTATACTGATTCCTTTCACATGTTCAGAATGATTTTACTATAGTGAGGACTTGTTTGGTGATACCTCATTTTTCTGTACTGCTGTGATGGTTTGGTGGTTAACTACTCTGACTCTAGTATATAGGGTACTGGGTTCAAGACCTGCCATGCTGTTTATTTTGTTGCTGGATAGAACAAGGGCCACTGAAAACAGAGTGATTAAAGGCACTTTTGAGCAGTTGTAAGCAGGTTTGTGTGGGTTTGCGCGAGGGTAAGCAATGCTAACCTCCGGTTACATATGCTTACAGAGAGTTAGCTTCAAAATTGCTTAACCTGTGTGTGCATTGCTTACCCCCATGCAAATGGGCTTAAACTCACTCACTAGAGCTTAAATATGCTTACTACTGCTTATTGGTGCTTACACTTGCTTACTAGTGCTTACTCCAATGATTTGGACAGTTACAGCTCATGGTTCTTGGGAAGGTGGGGGATTTGGAAGTTGTATGGAGTTGTCATTACTTACACATTTTACCTTCCATTTGTATCCATGATTACTGTGTACATATACTGTATGCAGCACATGTGCTTATATGGGGACTTTGCAACATTATGACACTGACACCTCACATGTACATTTAATGCAGTACTCCAGTTCACAAATATATGTTATTTAGTGGGTTATGCAACAGAAATATTGGTCATAATGTGATTTGCCATGGAAAATGTAATATGTTGCAGTGAGACTCGAACTGGGAATGCCTGCTCATAAAGCAAATGCTCTACCCACTACACTGTTGTTATACTACTTCAGTTGCATATATCTTCCTTGTTATCCTCTTCAGCCATTTAAGCTGCATTAACCACAGCTAAGCGATGGGCACACCTGCGCACCTACAGTTAGCTTTAATCGGATTTTTAATAAAAAATAAAGGGTTTGTTCATTTTATTTGTATTTACTTGTTATTGTACATGTGGAGGAATGTTGCTGGGGATATGCAGACACCTATGAGCAGTCTCACTCATTTCTTTGGCCTTTCTGCTGTTCTTCATTTTGGGGGCATGTATATTCTAGGAGTTCTGCTCTCAGACATGCCCCCTGCACTCGTACATGCTCCATGTAAGATTAGGAACTCAGGCAGCACGCCTTCATTAATATGCATGGGGTGCTGCCGTCCTGCTCCTAAACGGCCACTTCCGTGCAGGACTAAGCTGAAGAATAGTTCATAGAGGTTCATAGATTAGTACTAGGCTAACTGCCCTTGTTGGCCATTTTAGGCTTAGCCAATTACCCCATGTGAGAATCAAACCCTGCACCTTGTGTCTGCAAGGTAAACACCTTAACCATTATGCCATCCTCCCATCTTTGGGGGACTAACTGCTCTCCTACCTACTTTACATGTGTAGGTTTGAATCCCACAGTTGTACACTAATTCTGTTAATGGCTATTTATGTGTTTCAAACACAGACATTTTTTCTTGCTAACTATGAAAGTTAAACTTAGTGTGCTGACACATGTTAGTTTTATACCACTAATAAATGTGCATTTCATCGTTAGCCACAGATTTACCAGAAAATTCCATATTAAGATATATGTTTACAATGTTGTAGTTCCTTTACACATGGATATGACTTATGGATATGTGTACTTATAATTAAATGCTAACCTTTATTTTTGTGGTTAATGTAATATAGAAACTAGTTAGGCCTAAATGATGGTATTGCATGTTAACATGGCTCTCCATTGTGAGAATGCTGAAATCACAAATGACTACCTTGCATGGAATACACTGTACACATAAACTGTTATAGTTGAGGGATATTACTGTAGGCAATGTAACATACAGTAACATAGTTCTGATGTTCGAATCCCACTGCAGTCTTTACAAACAGCATTGGCCAATTTGGTTATATTTACACAGGCATGACTAACTTACAGAAAATATGGTAAGAGAGACAGTGATTTTGTTCTATGGTATTATTTGTTATGTTATGGATGTCAGCCTTTTTTTTTTGCACAATGCAGTTTGGATATATTATGTACATTGTGATGTTAAATGTGAATAGCTTTGAATGTACATGGCAGTGCTTGTAATGTACTTTTTATTCTCACATCATATATGCACTCAATTCACATTTGGCTAAAATATGTATATACACATCCATATAAAAAGATAAACACATGTACACCTACAAATATAGGTATATCTATCCAGTAGTGTAGCTAGGGCGGGGTGAGATGGGCAACTGCCCTGGGAGCAAAGTGTTGGGAGCGTGCAATTGGCTGATCCCAATCTCTCTTTAATGCATATTGCATTTGCAATCAAACCTGAGCCCTGTAGCACTCTTTGTGTGGCCTAAACTGTAACAAGTTTTTTGCTACAGTTAAACCATTTCTTTTTTTTCTTTGTTAATTAAAACTTGAGCTCTCTCTGCAGAGTATAAACTGTAGCAATTGTTTGCTACATTGTAGGAAGCAGTTTTCAACAGTTTAAATGTTACTTTTTTAAGTAAAATCTGCAGCTTTATGCATGGTATAAACTAGCAAATGCAACAGTTTACTATAGTTCATAAGAAAAAATATATATTTATTTTCTTTTTTTTTGTTTTAACAAAAAATAAATTACAGGAAGGAGTGTTGGAAAAATGGCACAGAGGTAGGACCTGATTGGCATGTGCCCACGTACCTGATCATGGACTTTTTTTGCTCTTCACTTGAAGAGCTGAAGGGACTGTTCCTTTGTCCTTGAGAGTGGCACAGGGTGCTGCTTGAGCCAGCTATACCTCTGTATCTATTGACCTGTATATATCCTTGTATGTACTCATACGAACATATTTATTTCTATACATGCATATGTACATACAGGAAGACTGCAACACTGAGGTAGCATTCATACATACATCTGTATACATTTTATTTATTATGACATAACACAACACTAAGTTCAGCATACGATAATTGTGTACATTTCTCGGTCTTTGTCCACATAGTTTTATATATATATATATATATATATATATATATATATATATATATATATACGTATATATATACATATATATATATATATATATATATATATATATATATATATATATATATATATATATATATATATATATATATATATATATATATATATATATATATATATATATACACTTACACAATTTTATTGAACTTTTCCAGTATAGAGATGCAGAAACTTCCCCTACCACACAAGAGATGTCACTATTCCCAGCAATAATTTTCCAGTTATGTATAATATTTTTGATCATTTCACTGTCTACTATCATATCTAAACAAAATCTGGGTGTGATGTTATGTTCTGGTTCATCTGTGTTGTGTACTAAAGACCCAGTAATCTTTTTGGAGAATCCATATATTAAAATATGACCAAATTGTGTTTTACGTTTTGAGTGCATCTCTTCAGCAGTATGTAATAAAAGCTCTTTATCATATCCTCTAGCTAGAAGCAAAGAAGTGATAACCTCTATCTCCTTTATAAATCTATATTTCTACTGCTCATTCGAGAGGCCCGAGTTAATTGGCCCCTAGCAATGTTCCTCTTCTTTATGTATGCTGGATGGTGACTCCTATGATGTAAACAATGGTTTTGTAAAGGTACTCTTGTGATGTATACAGCTATGGCATTTTGAAGTAGTACTATCATAACATAATTTCACATCCAAAAAACTTACTTTATATCCCACTTCCCTTATTACAAACTAAAAAAGACACTGGAATTCACTTCCCTTATTACAAACTAAAAAAGACACTGGAATTCACTTCCCTTATTACAAACTAAAAAAGATACTGGAATTCACTTCCCTTATTACAAACTAAAAAAGACACTGGAATTCACTTCCCTTATTACAAACTAAAAAAGACACTGGAATTCACTTCCCTTATTACAAACTAAAAAAGACACTGGAATTCACTTCCCTTATTACAAACTAAAAAAGACACTGGAATTCACTTCCCTTATTACAAACTAAAAAAGACACTGGAATTCACTTGCCTTATTACAAACTAAAAATGACACTGGAATTCACTTCCTTATTACAAACTAAAAAGACACTGGAATTCACTTCCTTATTACAAACTAAAAAGATACTGGAATTCACTTCCCTTATTACAAACTAAAAAAGACACTGGAATTCACTTCCCTTATTACAAACTAAAAATGACACTGGAATTCACTTCCCTTATTACAAACTAAAAAAGATACTGGAATTCACTTCCCTTATTACAAACTAAAAAAGACACTGGAATTCACTTCCCTTATTACAAACTAAAAAAGATACTGGAATTCACTTCCCTTATTACAAACTAAAAAAGACACTGGAATTCACTTCCCTTATTACAAACTAAAAAAGACACTGGAATTCACTTCCCTTATTACAAACTAAAAATGACACTGGAATTCACTTCCCTTATTACAAACTAAAAAAGATACTGGAATTCACTTCCCTTATTACAAACTAAAAAAGATACTGGAATTCACTTCCCTTATTACAAACTAAAAAAGATACTGGAATTCACTTCCCTTATTACAAACTAAAAAAGACACTGGAATTCAAACAATCTATAAAGCTGTTTTTGAAGGACAAAAAAACAAATGTCCCATGAATCTTTTGTAATGTATGTCAGAGTGTTTAATGAAATCTAGTAGAATTTCTAACTCTCACCAACTAAGAACAAAACTTGAAAAGGTGGGGGCCACCGTTGCCCCATAGCGATACCTTTCCTTTGTTTATACATTTTGAATTAAACAGAAAGAAATTATTTTTCAATAAAATATCAAGTAAAGAATAATATAAATAAACCAAATTGTTCACCAAGTTGGTGTATCTGTGTAAAAAAATTCTGAACATATTCCACTCCCTTTTCTTGAGGGATTGAATTGAAAAGGGATGTTATGTCAACAGTAGAAATGTAAGTATCACTAGGGGAGTATTTTGATGCCTCAGTAAATTCTTTGAGGCTGTTCAAAAAATTCCAAAAGTCATTTATGTATGATGAAAGTTGCTGAACTAAAGGATTTAGTACTAAGTCTAAAAATAAAGAAATACCCTCTGTACGGTTTTCTGAAGATTACACTATAGGTCTAAAAGGGGTGCATGTTGGATGCTTATGAACCTTTCAAAACTTTATTTTTCCCTTGACAGCTCAGTAGTTAAGCTATCTCTCTCAACTGTTTTGTTAACAAATACCATATTTACTTCCTTTGAAATGCTAAAGAATAATCTTTTCCTGATGGTACATATTTTTGATTGTAGATTTTTCTCTGCTAATTGTGTACCTTATTCTATGTTTAAAACATGCATGCTAAGTACTGATGCTAATATTCTTTAAACTTCTACTATTCAAACATTGTTCTGTGGAGGTTTTCTCCCTGGGCCACCAATGAAAATGGGTTTCTGGCCCAACTAGACTTTCCCAGTCACCAAATTTATTTATTTATTTTATTTATTTATTTTTATTTTACATTTGTTGACCAGGAAGATCCGACTGGATTTATGTCCATTTTCAGCGGAGGCCCGGGGAGAAAAGCTCCACATTGACAGTGAGTTACATACAAGTTACATAGGTACATATTAATACATATTGTAATTAACAAACATAATTGGAGAAAAAAGGGCATATCATATATGGAATTAAAAAAAAAAAAAAATTTATCTCATGAATAGCAGTCATAGACAAGACATCCTTGAGAGAATATGAGACACGGACAACAGCGTAGGTTTACTTATACTAGGTAGTCCTCTTTTCAAAGGTGTAAGAAGTGTTTTAGGTAAGAAAAAGAAGAAAGGAGAAATTCTTAAGGGGGTGTGAGAGAAGGTCACGGAGAGTTCAAAAGAAGGAGATTGCTGGATAGAGGAGAAAAGAAATCAGCTTTTGGAAAGAAGTTAATCCGGATGTGAGCATTGGCAAAGCCAGTGAGACTGGAAATGGTGGGTTAGACTTTTTTTGAAGTGGGGTAGGGAGATAATGGTGGTGATACTGGAAGGAAGGGAGTTCCATATCTTCCCAATGGCATTGGCAAATAGAGCATCGCCTCCAGAGTTACAGGATTTAACTGTTTGAACAAGTGTCCTGCTCAAAGAACGAAGGCTATTTAGATTGATGTATGGTATGATTAAGTTCTCCAGTGCTGGAGACTTTTCAGGGTGTTTGAGTATTTTAAATGCCTCAATGAGTTGGTTCTGCTGGAGAAGGTTTGGGAGTTCTATCCAGCCAAGGTTTTTTAGGTTAATACAATGATGGGTTCTATATGGCGTACCAGTTGCAAATCTGGCAATATGATTGTAGGAACATGAGAGTTTATTTAGGTCAGATTTATTAAGGTTGGTAAGCATTGGGGAGGCATGTAGAAGGGTAGAGAGTAAATGAGAGCGGGCAATGGTAACTTTTGCAATTGGTGTTAGAAAAGATTTGATTCTATATAGTGACCCCAGTTTCTTGTTAACGGTTTTAATAGTTTGATTAATGTGGATGTCGAATCTGAGTTTATTATCAATGGTCACTCCTAATAGTTTAGTGTAGGAGTCTGGGGAGATAATCATCCCATTATTTGATTGTATGGTAAAGGAAGTGTAAGAGAGTTTTTGGGTTGGATGGAAGAGTAATAATTTGGTTTTATTTGGATTCAGTATTAGCTGACGTCCAGATAGCCAATTTTCTATTGCTGTAAAACAGCATTGGGTTTTAGATAGTAGGTTATCTAGAGATTTGTCAGAACACACTAATGTCGAGTCGTCAGCATATTGAATACAGGTGGCCTCAGAAATGGCTTTATGGAGGTCATTAATAAAGACTGAAAAGAGAAGTGGTCCAAGTATGGACCCCTGAGGAACCCCAATGGTGTTTGGAAGGAGGTTGGAGAGCTTATTTTGCCAAAGTACTGCTTGTTTCCTACCAGAGAGATAGGCCTGGAACCAATCTAATGTTAGGTTATCCAGGTGGAGATTTCATAGGGTAACATGAAGTAGTCGGTGGTTAACCATGTCGAAGGCCTTAGATAGGTCCAGAAAGAGTGCCGATGATACTTTTTTGTTATTCCTGTTATGATTTATTATGTCCATAAAAGAGAGGAGGGCCGTAGTTGTGCTGTGGTTGGGTCTAAAGCCATGTTGTGAGCTGGTCAGTAGTTTGATCTGGATAAGATAGTGGAGGAGTAGTTTGTGTAGACATTTTTCCATGATTTTGGCCAGCGGTGACATTATGGCTATAGGCCTGTACTTTGATAATTCAGTGGATGAGCCACCTTTATGGAGTGGAATTACGTAGGATATTTTCCAAATTGAGGGAATTGTAGATTCTAAAATGGTACAATTAATTAGTATAGAGATGGGGTAAGCTATGACGTCTGCAGCTTGTTGTAAGTATTCAGCTGGCAGAAGGTCTGCGGAGAGGGTAGTTGGCTTAAGCTTTTGTAGTAAGGATCGAATGATGGAAGTAGAGACTGGTTGTAGGTTGAAAGTGTGAAGAGTTTTTGGAGTGAGTTCTGTAACAGGGGAGCCAGTGGTAGATAGTTGGTTAGCTAAGGCTTGGATAGTATCCGTAAAGAAAGTGTTAAAGGTATTGGCTACATCTTCTGGGTTTTTATCTGATATTTTTCTGGGGTAGGAGTGGAGGATTTCCCAGGATGGAGAAGGTTATTTAAACCTGCCCAGAATTTTTGAGGGATGTTTTGGTGTTTATTTTGTAGTTGGCAGTAGTAGTTTTTTTTGTCCATTAATATGGCTTTTTTTGTCACATTTCTTTGCTGTTGGAATTTAATGCGGTCTAAGGGTGATTTGGTTGTACGCCATTTTTCCCAGGTTTTGTTTCTGAGTTTAATTTTGGATTTGGAGTCTTTTGTAAGCCAAGGTGCAATATTTGTTTTAGTTTTGATTAATCTTTTTGGGGCATGAGTATCAAGTATGGTTAGGAAAGTGGTATTGAACTTAGAAACTGCCTCTTCTAGGGGGAGATGCTTAAGAGTTGCCCAGTTACAAGATTTAAGTTCCATCTTAAACTTTGAAAGGTCGAAATGTTTCTTGTTACTAATTGACTTATACGTGGGAGGTGTAGAACTACCTGTTTTATTTTTCCTTATGTATGTTATAAGGTGATCACTGAGGTCATTTGGGAGGGTCCCAGACATATACATATGGGGCTGACTGTTTATAAGGATCCAGTCTAGGATACTCTCTTTTTGGTTAGAATTCCCAACTCTGGTAGAGGTAGTTATGGTCTGTGAGAACCCATGAAGATTTATATGGGTGGGGTTGGTCTCTGAGGAGCATAGGTTCCAGTCAATGTTAACATCACCCAGGATTATAGATTCCTGGGGGTAGTTATTAGATAGCCAGTTTAGGATGTTCTCCAGCGTGTCAGAGTTTTCCCAGGGGGGATGTACATTACAATTAGATTTATACTTTTTTCTTTATTTAGCTGTAGTTTTAGAGCAAGTATTTCAGCATTAGAGATTTGGGGTGGTTGAGTGGGGTTAAAAACGACGTTTAGATTGCTTTTGTAGAGCACTGCAGTACCACCACCCTTTTTTTTATACGGTCAGCTCTATGTATATTGTAGCCCGGTGGTATAATCTCATTGTCTTTGGTCCCTGGTTTTAGCCAAGTTTCTGTTAAACACATAATATCTGGGAGGTAGGTAGCTAAGAGAGAATGTAGATTGTGTATCTTATTGTTGATGCTTCTAATATTTAAGTGGCAGATTTGGAGGGAGTTAGTAGATCTTGGAAAAGGTGGCAGGCTGTTTGAGTTGGTCGTTGATGAGGGGCCAGGATTCGGGTGGACATCTCCATCTTTAGTGATGTTTTTTCTGAGATATTCCAATAGTCTCATAAGTTTCTGTAGTAATTTCTGACCATTTTTAGATTTGGGGCGTGTTTGGTCTGGTTTACAAGGGTAGTAGTAATTAGAATTAGAAGTTTTACTGTGTAGCTGTTGGGTTATGTGTTTGTTACTGAGTAGGGATAGGGGAGCACTAGTTTGATAACTAGGGTAATGGAATCCTGAGTAGGGCTGGTCTTCATATTTGGTTATTAGGTATAGTATAGTAATTAATGGTAGCAAAAAAGATATAGTTTTTAGTGTTGCCCTTCTTTTGGTGGGTAGGGCGGGTTTTGTTGTCTTTGAGTTATGGTGCATTGCTATAGGTGGAATGTAGGAGCCTATGGTTTTTAGCATTAGAAAGGGGTGGGAGGTTTTGGTGTTAGAAAGGGGTGGGGGGTAACAGGGAAGTGAATTTGTATGGCTGAGGAAGAAGGAGGGGTGTGGCTACCTAGCTATAAATGTAGGACTACTGGGGGCGGGCAGGATTTAGGGGCAGGTTGGGGCGCGGAGCGAGCCCGAGCGCAGCGAGGGCGAGCGGAGCGGGGTTTATCCAGTTCCAAATTGACTAGGGGCAAGTGAAAACAGGCAAGTAGAGTTTTAATACAGCAAGTAACCCGAAAAACAACTCACACTAGCTGTTTTTATGAGCTCTTTTGTTTCCAGAATCTTTGGAAGATTTAGTATGTTTGGGAAGGATTTTACTGCCGTTTCTTTGAACCCAGTGCGCTAGCGATTCTACATATGTATTAGTACTTTGTTTTAAATGTCAATAAACAATAAACAAACAAACTCACATTTTCACAAAAAGTTTCAAATGTCTTTATAGTGTGGTGTAATACTGGGTTAAAAGCAGAAGGTTTTCTGAGAGCACTCCTTACATGGATGTCTTTCAAAATATATTGCAAAGCAAGTTTCCAAGAAAAAAGTTTCAGTTCTAATGAAATCATTAAACTTTTATAGTCTATGAATCTTTTTTAATATATAATGTCAGAGTGTTTTTTTTAATAATGTTGGACTAGAGTTTCTCAAAGTGTTAATACACAACTATAATAATTTAAATACTATGAGAAACTAACCTTAATAACTGGACACCAGGGTAAAAGAGATGAAACTTCTTGTGAAAATGAGATAAGACAAGCCCCCAGATTCATTATCCTTCCATGCAGGACTAGTTTAGTCTTGCACGGAAGTGGCCGTTTAGGAGCAGGATGGCAACGTGCCATGCATATTAATGAAGGTGCACTTCCTGAGCTCCTAAATGGACACAGAGCATGTAAAAATGCAGGGGGCGTGTCTGAGACCATAGCTCTCAGAATACACACGCCCCTGCAATGAAGAACAGCAGAGTATGAATAAGAATAAGCAAGATCGCTCATAGGTGTTCACATAACCCCAGCAATATCCACCCACGTTTACAAGAGCAATAGTTAAAACATTAAATATAAAGATTTTTTTTTAAATGAAACAGATTAAATTTAACCATAGGTGTGTGGGTTTGTCCATCAATTAGCTATGGTTAATGCAGCTTAAATAGCACAAGAGGATGAAAAGCAAGATATATGCAAATGAAGCAGTACAGCAATAGTGTAATGAGCAATCATTCCCGGTTCGACTCCCACTCCAATACAATCCATTTTCCATGTCAAATCACTGTATGATCAATTTATTTTGTTGCATAACCTACAATAACATATATTTACAACATTTATATATTCATAACATATATTTGTGAACTGGAGTACTGCATTAAATGCATTAAATGCAGATGTGAGGTGTCATTGTCATAATGTTGCAAAGTCCACAGATAATCACAAGTGCCCCATACAGTATACGTGCACAGGAATCAGGGATACAAATGGAAGGTAAAATGTGTAATGAATGATAACTCCATACAGTTTCCAAATTCACCACCTTCCCAAGAACCATTAGACATTACTGTCTAAATTAGTGTGGTGGTAAGTGGGAGTAACCACTAGTAAGCAAGTATAAGCAGTAGTAAGCGGGAGTAAGCATATCTAAGCAGTAGTAAGCAAATTTAAGCCTTTTGTGTGGGGGTAAGCAATGTGGACACAGGTTAAGCAATACTGAATCCAACTCTCTGTAAGCATAACTAACCAGAGATTAGCATTGCTTACCTTCGTGCAAACCCACTTACAATTGCTTAAAAGTGCCTTAAGCACTCTGTATGCATCAGTCGCTGTTCTGGCCAGAAACAAAATAAACAGCATTTGCAGGTCTTGAACCTAGAACCCTGTATACTATAGTCACAGTAGGTAACCACTAAGCCATCACAACAGTATATAAGACTGAAGTATCACCAAACAGATCCTCACTACAGGAAATACAGTCTTATGTTGTATAACCTACTCTATAACATAAATATGTGAACTGGAGTACTGCATTAAGCCCAGATGTGAGGTGTAATTGTAATAAAGTGTTGAAATCTCCTAATAAACACAAGGATTCCATACAGTGTATGTACACATGAATCATGGATACCAAACACATATATAACATGTAATGAATAATTAATCAATGCCACAAGGCAAATATGCAACTTAAATATTAAGCAACGCTAAGCGTTGCACAGCCCATCTTAGTAGGTGTAAGCAATGTGTAGGCCAACTAACTCAGTCTACCCCTTGGTATATCCCTTTATGCAATGCCAAAATTAGGTAAGCGGGTTTGCCCATACCTTAGCCTATTCAAAACCATCCAATCATGGTAAAGTGTATTAAGCACTGATACCCACACTGTGCTACATAAATAAAATGTGTAGAAATGTCTGTATATGATTGGTATAATCCCAAGAGGTCATATAGTACAACTGAGAGAGACATAAATAAAAAACAGTGAAAAAACAGACCACAAAATCAAAATAGCACACTCAACTGAGATGTCAATTGTTGTATTTTTAGCACACACAGCCATGGTTCGAATCCTGGGAGTGGTAGTAGGCTGCATACTGAATCATACCCCACAACTATACAGATATGTCCAGAATGTCCAGTAAATCGGCATATCTGCTGCCTGTCCCCCTGGGAAATCAGTGGGATGATCCCAGAGTGAGATGTATGTGCATAATACTAATGTGGAATCTGGTAATTGTGTGACAGCATTCAGGTAGTGCTAACAAACATTACTGCCACAGGTCTGTCAGATACGAACACTGTGCCTAGAAATAAAAGATTGATATCCTGTACTTGTACTGTGTACTCTGTTATTGTATGGCATTGCTAATGTTGCAGTTGCTCTG
>NC_056746.1:620166715-620219215 GCF_019279795.1 Protopterus annectens | reverse complement strand
AAACAGACCCAGAACCACAACCACACTAAAAAGGAAAGCAAAGGAAGCAGGCTAAGGCCATAGCTAAGGAGAGAAAAGAAACCTCCTACAAGGACACTATCTACAACAGACCTCATCCCTACAACAGGTATGTGAAGTATATATGCATGTAATTGACTGTAGTACTTGGCCTATATTACTGGGGTAGATGATGTGGAATGATATACATGCGCCATCAAGTGTTACTGTTATAATGATCTTCAGCTGAACAACTGCTATGGACATTAGAGTCTGTCCCTGTGGGTAGTGGGCCATACCCATCAACTGTGTAGAGCAGCACCGGCTGGCAAGATGTAAGCAATATAGTATATGTTGTGTAATGGACGCGATGTATATTACTGTGGCCAATAGCCGGTGGTGGAAGGAATGCCATAATGATGGATACGTGGGTTCCAGAGCCCACCACTTGCAGGACATTCAGGTTAACATGTATTGTAGCATGTTGAAATGCCATAGGTGTGTAATAGGGTTACCTGCAATCTGGCCCTATATATACCCCCCAAATGATAGGCTGTGTCCATATGTGGCACCTGTCTGTGTTGTAGCAAAGCAGAACAGTGCAGCTGTGCAGGAAGGAGTTTTGAGATCGTGGACCTGATGTCTGAATGTACCCCATATATAGGTATATATATTGTGTATACATATATATATATATATATATGCATAATATATATCTACATGTATTTCTACAGATATACAGATACCCATATGTATACATATATATAAACACATATATACAACATAATATATATCTGCATGCACACACACACACACACACACACACACACACACACACACACACATATATATATATATATATATATATATATATATATATATATATATATATATATATATGCGCATGCCTACATATATACAAACACACACACACACACACACACACACACACACACACACACACACACACACACACACACACATATATATATGTAAATACATGTTCCCTATATTACCACCACAGTGCTGCATGCTATGTGTGAGGGAGCAGCACACATAGCAGTACACACAGAAATATACAGCTGTAAGTGTGTGCAACATGGATGGGTATGTCACATGTGAACACCTTGTTTGGACTACATTGCCCTTGTCTTTGAAGTAGGGAATGGGAATATGGGGAAGGATGGCAGGTATATTTCTGATGGTGATCCAGGTTGGTAGATATAGAGGACAGCCTACAGGGGTGATATATGACACATGTGGTGGGTAAACACCCTGGATGGTGTGTGTGGTCTGCAATGTGGAAGCCCCATGGGCCCCCATATGGAAACAATGGGAACAAGCCTCCCACCAATTGCTACTTGCAACAGCAGTCCTCGGCCCTGAATTTGCCTGGCCTGCAGGCTGAGCAGGAGGAGCATGTGGACCCTGTGAATGTGTAATATGTGCCCCAAGGTGATGTATCACATCCCACAAGTGTCTGTCGAGCCCCCTATGGAACAGACCCTGGAACTGACCTCGGGTGACAGGATCATGTCTTTGTGTGCCCCCACATGGGGGAAAACATCCCCTGATGTGGTTCCACCTGAAGGTAGTGCTGGACCAGTAGATGAGGGACCTCCAGGGTGGGTCACACATATGATGTGGCCTGGTAACATGGTCAGATGAGGTTGGAGAGGTTGTTCTGCTGTAAAATATTCCGTAAACATGCTATTGTGTCACTGTTATAGAACATATGTGGGTAGTAATAGTCTACACAATTGCTGAACATGTCCAACAGCATGCATAGATATCCCCAATAACACAGAATGTCAGATGTGCTGCAATCACATAGCAAGCATACCACACGCATAAATGGAACCATAGTGGCCCTAACAGTGGCATGCAAGTGACTAGTCTGTAAGAGGCCAGCAATGATAGTGTCCACACAGGGAACATGGCTACAAACACATAGCACAAAAAGTGTTATACAATACAATATATGTCCTACTGGCAGGTAAGCTGTAGCCATACCTATTGAGTTGTATGAACAGTTTGTTGTCACTGATATGGTAGGGGGTGACAGAGATGTGTATTAAGAACTATGGTAACCTTGCTGTATGAGTTGCTCAGACCTGTTACCATCTTTATGTCTTTCATGCAAGATGTCCCATGGATGCCTACCTGCATATTCAGTGGCAGAAAATGACATTGGACTGAACTACATTATCCAGCACTACCCTGACCTGTTTGGCAGGGCCAACCATGAGCAGCAGGAGCAGACTGCCCTGTGGAATGATTTAGTCCACAGGGTCAATGATGCTGGCCTGCATAACCGCAGTTATGAGCAGGTCCGGCATCATTGTTCTGACCTGCTTCGCAATACCCGTTGGCATGCTGCTGCAGTCTGGGAGGTTGGGAGGGTGACCTAATGGTTAAGTTGTTTACCTTATAGACACAAGGTGCAGGGTTTGATTCTCACATGGGGTAATTGGCTAGGCTTAAAATAGCCCACAAGGGCAGTTAGCCTAGTAGTAACCTATGAACCTATGAACCTATCACCTTACAGCAGGGGGGTCATGCCATCCATCCCCCTGACACATGTTGAGGAGCTCCTCGCCAGTCTTGTGGCACCTGCCCATCTGCACACCCAACAACTGGTGGACACCACTGTGGAGGTGGATGATACCCACACACTGGCTGAGGAGCGTGCAGGTAAGGCCACAGGGCACATCAGTAGACCACTGTTGCATATGCATCCACATCTGTACAGGTAGATCTTGCATATTTGACATGTCATATATATAGTTTGTTGCTGCATAGTAGTAATGGACATATGTGCATAAGTGATAGTATTGTGCACTTGTACTGTTGATGTACTTTAATGCTGCACCCACCCTGTAGCAATGCTAAAGCTGTGGCCACTGACATTGAGTCTCTCACACTCTTATGTAGATCCCTCTGGTATAACCCCTAGGCAGCAGCCTGTAGCTGGTGAGTATGGTTTATGTTGATGCTTGCCAAGACACCGGGCATGTAATGGCTACGTATATTCCATGCACACATCTAACACACCTACCCATAATACATGCTGTACATGTTCTCATAGTGTTGCTGTTAAATGCATTGCATCACAGTGGTGACCATGATGGGGTATCAGAAGGGTATGTCAGACACCTGCAAGATAACTAACATCCTGTCATTGTGAAATGTGTCCACAGGGATTAACATAATGGTGGGATACATGGCCTACAGTAAGGACATATGTGAAACATCACCCTTATACAGTGCAGCAACAGTGTATATATCAGTATTACAATGGCAACTGTTACAGATCTACACAATGGCATAACGTATTACTGTGGTCCACATTATTTGCTGGGACTAGGCTGTAACACATGGTGTTCAGTGTATGGGACACTGCAAACTAACACATGTGTAGGCCATACTTGTCAAGCATCTGCAAAAAGGCTGAAGGTGGGGAGGGTGTGTCAGCATGACACACCAGTGCACTGCAGAACATATCCTAAGGATGCTAAGAATGGCTGTATCTGCACACAGTCAATTTCAGGAACTGTGGCAGACGTAACCCTACCCCCACAGCAATAGTGACGGCAGTGTGTGAACACCAAGGGATGTACACATGAGTAGACCTTGCAATCATGCAGAGTTGGGGGACATGTGTAGGGTAGACTGACCATACACTGGAAAATGCAGATGGCCCATGCTAGTATACCCCTGCCAGGAATAGTGAATACTGTAGTACACATAACAATAGGTTCAACAAACTGTCATGATAAGGGTGTGTACACATATGCACACACGGAGTGTATTCGTCATCATCAACATCTGCACACCTAACACATTTCATAGACACTGCATGTGAATGTCACATATCAGGCTCATGTACTGTTAATATATGTGGTGATGTGGTCCCATGGCAGATCAAGGAAGGGTGCATCATATCACTAAGGGTGTGTACACTCCCCATAGCCATGGTATGGTCAGACGGTTCTTAGTGTAATAGTATTGGAATGGTCATACATGGTCCGCTGATGTTGAGATCTGTAAACCAGACATCAGGCATTCACAAATGACATCTGTCCACATATCATCCCAGGTGTGTGTTGCTGAAAAACATAGGGGCTGTGAGCATTAGAGCAGACATAACTGACACAGTACTACACATTCAGCAATGGGTTGTACACCTGTGAGGTTTGGTGCACAGTACATGGCAGGCTGCAGAACAGGTGCACAGCAATACTGTGTACATGGGTGTAGTGTTTTCCAGGGGAAGGGGCATCACCTACTAACACAGTCCATGCATCACACACATGTGTACTGTTGCTAGCATGAATTGACTATAGCTGCACTGCATGCTGTTGTGAACCATATGTTATGCATGTTGACATATGTGTAATGGGAGGACTATGTGTACTATCTTTGTGCAACCTCACCTGTATGTGTGTGTGTGTGTGTGTGTGTGTGTGTGTGTGTGTGTGTGTGTGAGTTGGTGGATATTTTGTCTGTAAGTTAAATCTGGTAAAGTGGAGGGAGGTTGATGCATGTAGGATGTGTGTGTGCATGTGTGTGTGTTTGTGTTGGTGTTCATGTATGCACATGTGTGATTGAGGAGTTGTTCATATGTTAGTATTTCCCTTTTGGATCGTGCAGTACATGAACATGGACTGACACATGACACACCAGGAATACTTGTCTGATATGTAATCGCAGGACAGCTAATAGTATAATAATGTCTGTAGCATGGAACATGCATTGGGAGGGAAAGTAGACACCAGGTATACCCGTAATATCGCATTCAGCAGAGAGGTGAACAACAACCCATGTATGCAGCACTACAGATGCATTGGGGAATTACTAGACAACACCAGGGAGTGTATCCATATATTACAGTTGTTACATGATAGGTTGGTTGAGTAGCATATCTGGCATGTACTAAGCAATACTTACACATGACACTCCAGTGCGTGACATTATGGAGTGAAAGTAGTAGCCCCTTACATATAGGGGCTATGCTCACGATGTTTGGTCATATACAGGGTGAACACTAAATTTCAACAGTGAGGCCATGCAAAACCTACTCCACTCAGGTCAAGGAGGTAATGGAGTAATAGGTCTTGTGTTGTGATAACTTGCCTAGGCATTTAGAGGAATGATACGTTAATGAGTGGTATTAATGAGTGTTTGTTACCAAGTGTGATGCAGGATGGGGAACTTATGGGAATAAACATGGGACTGTCTGTAAAATCACAGACAGGTAGATATTAAGGAGGAATGTGTGTGTGTGTGTGTGTGTGTGTGTGTGTGTGTGTGTGTGTGTGTGTGTGTGTGTGTGTATATGTGTGTACTGTTATGCAATGCTGTACAGGTCTTAAAGTGCATTTCTTGTTTTCCCCCACAGGGAGCGAGGTGGGTCAGGGTCCCTCCTGCATGCAATTTGATGTTGGTGTCCATACAAACACCGAAGATGATGATAGCACCATTAAGGCACAGGTGGGGTTGTCAGGGGCCAAAACTGTGCCATCATTTGACATCCCCCACTTAGCCACCAGAACCCTGCACACATTTTCAGTGCCTATACATACCCCATCATGAATGGCCATAGCAGAGGGACAGTTGCTGGTTGGTGGCAGTGCACAGGAGAGTGTGGTATCCATGCCTACTGTGTCTGGTCACAGCAGGCATAGCCGGATGTCCGGCAGGGCACCACATAGGCAGATGTTCCAAGGTGCTTATGGTAGAACCGCTAGTCATCATGCCCCTGGCAAAAGCACCACAACTGGTACCACCAGGCGCATGTTTCAGGCTGTCATTGGGTTGCAGGCACATATGGAACTGTACACCAGACAGGGCCTGAGGCTGCAGAGGGCTGCTCTCGCATCTGTAAGCAACAACTTCCATGAATTGTCTGGTGCCCTCCGTGCTCATACTGAGGTCATGGATAGATGGTTTGGTGAGATGGTGGTTTGTCCGTGCTTGAACATGTGGTGGGAGTGCGGCGATGGCTGTGTGGACATAGGCCAGCAACACCAACAGCTGGTGGTCAATGTGGATGTGCTAGGACACTAAGGTGCTCCCATAGTGCCAGTAACAGCCCCAGCACTGCAGGGGGGGGGGGTGCTGTCCACACCACACCACAGCAGGCCACGAGCACGTGGTCCTGGCCTGTCCCAGAAGGGACCTGGTTCCAGCGGGCATCTGTCATCATAAGAGGAGAGTAGCACATCAAGGCCTGTACCTGGAAATGTCTATGAAACCCCTGGCAGGCACAGTCTGTGTGTCCATTGCTGGAGGCAGTTAACTGCAGACCCTGCCAGGTATGGTCTGCAGCTGTCTGAAACTACCTGTATAGGGCAGCCACATGGCAGAACTGTGTGCATGCATACCCACACACTATACGAACACATGTAGGGCAAACTCAAACCTACATACACCACAT
The DNA here is from genome assembly GCF_019279795.1 of Protopterus annectens. Classification (NCBI taxonomy): domain Eukaryota; kingdom Metazoa; phylum Chordata; order Ceratodontiformes; family Protopteridae; genus Protopterus; species Protopterus annectens. Next base: position 620,212,779 of record NC_056746.1, on the reverse strand, counting down.
CACCACACCCAGTTCAACTAATCACAGCCCTCATCCACACACATGGTGTCAAATGTATGGCCCACACTCGGCCTCTGGAAAACCAACAACACACCCTGTGCATATGATGATACCTGTGCCACATCCCTGTCATTCATAACATTGATGCAGGCATAGGCTAATATGCATCTGATGCACACGGTGACTGTACTACAGTGTACCAATTTACTGCAGTGTAACATTTTGTCAGGAGTAATGTTTAATGCATACATGTCAGGTAGTGTAGCCATCCAGCAATGATGCATTATAGCTGTTAGTAACACTGGGTAATTCTGATCTCCATAATATTATCCATTTGTGTTGTAGGTGTACATGTGTCAGCAGGAGGATGGTCTGCAGTTATATTCCACAAGGGGTATGGCACTGTGGTGACACCATGGCTGTGACATATCCGGGGTACAGTTGAACACATGTCACAGGTTTGTATAACAGTTATTGCCTGTGCCACATGGACAGCTGACCCACTGGGACATGTATAATCTGCAACTTGATGTAGACCCATCTACATATATGCACACTGTTATCTGGCAACACTGGGGCTAGACCCCTACCTAGGTATGTAATGCTACTGAACTGTGTGGCTTTCATCACACACACCACACAGCGTTTATGGTGAGGTGCATCCCAGGTTACATGTACATGCAGAATATCCCCAGACATGTACAGTATAGTAACGTGGGATGTAATGGTTGTATATGGACAATACATAGTGTGACATACCATCATATACACATTAACAGACACATAACAGGCAGATACACATCCGAGAGACCTGGGCCTATCAGTGCTAACTAACTTGTCCATGTGTCCAATGTGTTACAGGTAGGCTGCACACAGCACATGCATAGCTGGGCTGGATAATGGTATCAGTTACCTGTATGGTTGATGGTGACAGTGGTCACCATAAAGTAGTCCATGGGACATATACTGGGTGTACCATGGTGTAATGACAGTGTACACAACACCCACATCCCACAGTGGATATTGTACTCACTGGAACCCATGATGACACTTTGACATACCCACCATCACATATTGCCCACAACTGTGATACAACCATTGTATATCACAACAGTGGTACTACAGGGATATGCATCTAATGCACATGACACAGGCATAGTAGAGTGTTGCATTGTCATGCCTCAACTATGGGCAGCAACAACACTATCTGTACTACTGTGTGGCAATGTGTACTGTAATAGGAGTATGTGGCCTCGGAATGCTGTACCCTACAGATATACAGACATGCACACATACAGATACTTGCCAGAACTCAATGGATATCTCATGCCTATCGACTCATTTGTAGAACACTATTGTGCTGGTACTGCAAGGCTCATGTAGCCGGTAGGCAGAGGAGCATAACAGGGTACATGTAATGTCCGATACAGCAGCAGCCACATCTGACTATGGCAATGGGTGTTGCTGTGGTTGTGAAGGCCCTCATGGAATTCCCAACTACAGGTGTACTAACACACAAACACTGCTATTCTCAGCAATACACATGTACACATGTGTCAGTACTGAGGTGCATCACTGCAGGTGTCAAAGCTGTGTACCTGGCTATTGTCCATGGAGAGATGGGTTGTGTAGGGGATGTGTGTACAGTGGTATCATGCCACCTGCCATCTACCAGCAGGCAATCTATTGACAGACACCGCTGTGGTGACCCTCAGGGTGAGAGTGACATGCATCAGCCAATCCTCTGGGTGCCTCCTGCACATGGCCACTGAGGTGATCCAGTTGACATGCATGCAACATGTATTACAACACATAGTTAGTGTCTGTGATGGAGACCTGTACCCAGCATGTTCTACTGACTGTGGTAGTGTAGTGGAGGTACCAGTGGCATGTGGTGCATATGGGGTGTTGTCTCCTATATGTGCCAGTTATTACACAGCTGGGCAGACATGTCAGTGTCAATCAAGCATAGGTTGCCTGTATGTAACCAAGCTGGATATTTGCCATCTGCACATCTGTACAGGGACTGACAAACATCAGCTTGGCAAGTAGCTATGCAGTAGGAGGAATGTGTCAATAGACAGATGTTTGACAACAATATGTATGCCATTACTACATGTTGGAAGCCCTCACTAACATATGCTGTACAGATGGTAGTCTACAGTTACATTCCACATGTCAGATCATTATCCAGTAGGGGATATATACTGTGACACAGCTCACACACCAGGAACATGACAGTGAGGCCTCAGAGTCTAGCTATGCCTGCAGGTGTGCTTGTTGTCAGTACTACATTTAGCACTCTACTCTTGCCTGGGAAAGCCCTGTCAACAGTAGTACCACCATGATACACTACATGCCAGTGTGACAGCATGTACCCTGGGTTACTACCCCTGTATGTAACACATTCACAAGGATAACAGTGCTGTACAGATGTCATATACTTGTGTGTCCCAGACATGACACTCACACCCCTTGCTACTGTAATGACAGCACATAGATCATAGATGCATGTATTGTACATGGCATTACATGCACTTATTACAGATGTCATTACCCTGCTATGTTATCAGACTGGGTGGTGAGGACTGGATACCGGGCTAAGCCATGCTTAGCAGGTGTCAGCATTGCTGCAATATAACAGCTAAGCAGATTTGTGCACTGGTAAGTGAAGCCTACATGGTGTAAGCACCTGTACATTTAACTGTACCTTAGCACTGCTTAGCTTCACACAAACCTGTGGAAATGCACTTAAAGCTGCTCAAAACCGCCTTACCCACTGTGTATCCAACAGCCCTTGTTCTGCCCAGCAACAAAATACACAGCTCTTGGAGGTCTTGAACCCAGGACCCTGTATACTTTAGTCTCAACAGTTAAAAACTATGCCATGACCACTGTGAAGAAAGTTCCAATATATCTGTCACTAAACATATTGACTAGTATTAAACAATTGCTTTGACTTCCACTATTGTGTATTACTTGTTATTGATATTACTGTTGTTATATCAAAATGCACACATATCAGATACATGTGGTGAGATACATCTGGGAAGGTATACACAACCGTGATGTTTACACATGACAGGAATATGGATATATACATATACATATGTTGATAAATGTCTACATGTACATACACATGTATATTCATACATATGACTGTCTACACATCTGTATAGTGCATCATATATATGGCCATTTGTGGATCTCTTTGTATATATATATATATATATATATATATATATATATATATATATATATATATATATGTATGCACATCCTATGTGTACAGATATCCCTATTTATGTTGATATATATGTAGATATCTATAACTATATATGCATACATATCTATTCAGATATACCTATTTATATCGATATATATGTAGATATCCATAACTATATGTGCATATGTATCTATATCTGTATATGTGCAGACATATATTGCTGTGTATATGTATATGAGTGTTTATATGTATATATATATATATATATATATATATATATATATATATATATATATATATATATATATATATATATATATATATATATATATGTATATATATATATATATATATATATATATATATATATATGTATGTAGATATGTATATGTGTATATATCTATGTAGTCAATAAAAACTTCTACGGCACTAAAAAAATAATACTCAGTACTTTTAAGCAGTTAAAATAAAAGAGGAATAATGCAAAAAAATGACACAGACACTGAATATTACTAGAATTATAGGTTCATAGGTTCATAGTTTGGTACTAGGCTATCGGCCTTAGGGCCTATACAAGCCTAGCCATAACAATTCCCTTGATATTTCTTCCCACAATATTTACTTCTCTGGACCCCTGTCTAGCAGGGTGACTGACATGACCCCCAGGGTTAATTTCCTATCTCCCATCATCAAGGTTCCTTTTGAAGAGGACCAAGGAGGCATTCTGCTTGACATGTATGGGCAGTCTATTCCAGAGTATGGGGAGTCTCTGGGTCAGGAACCTATCCCTCCAGCATGTTTTATTCATTGTGATGACAAGGTTTAGATCCATGGAGCGTGTGGCTCTGAGGGATTGGGATTTCTTTAAGTGGAGCATGTCCAACAGCTCAGGGTTTGACATGGCCTTGTATGTTAAGCATAGATCGCCTCTGAGTAGACGATATTCTTATATTGTTAGCGGTTTTGTCTTTATTTTTTTTATATATCTATATAGATATATGGATAAATATATACATAGATTTATATATATATATATATATATATATATATATATATATATATATATATATACATATATGTTTACCATATATCAAGAACTTGGAGTGGAGTCCTATCTCAGCACCAATAGTCCCAACCTCTTAGTGCAAGGGGGTGTCATGTATGTATTGCAGGTATATATGTAGACTTTTGCTACTGTAATAGGCATTGTCTTAACAGACATGTTGTTTGTGGAAGGTCACATCTGCTTTTGACATGTGCACCATTGGCTACTGACAGACATTATAAATACATCATTGTACAGTACCACTGCTAGCACAGTAATGATGTGGACTACGGCAGAAATATGGCCAATATATGTGGACAGTCTGGCACTCTGTGGTCAGTCCAGAGATGGACACATATCTCCTTCATGCAAGACATGTGGACCCTGCCTCCCAATGTTGATGTTAATAGCCATGTACATGGGTAGATCACATAAATACTGGACTACATATGCCCACACAGTTTATGCATGTACACACACCAGTCTGTCCTGACACATAATACCTGGTGGTGTAGAGGTCACATGGCCATATACTGCCCAGTAGTTAGTGACATACATCTGTACAGAATCCCACTGCTTTGTCAGAAATACACAACAGTTATGGTGGCCTTGCTATGTCTTGCAAATAACTGGACATAGCAGCACACTGGGTAATTACACTAGGCCGCTAGGCATGTCACAAAGCACTGTGCAAACTGCAGGCAGACTGCCACAACACTGGACTACATTTTGTATGGGGGAATACACATGCACCTGCAATTATAGTGGGCTCTACACATGTCACAGCACAGAGTAACAGACATCTGTGAGAAAGTGCATACCCACAATCAATGTGAACACAGCCTCAGCCACATATGGTACACAAGCTTAATATGATACTATATGGAATGTCTGATAAGCACCATCCTCATATGTGCCACTCACACACTTATCCTACATACACTGGGTCATGGCACAGTGTGGTCTGATGGCTGTCTGTGGTATGGGACACGTGTGTGTCTGGCCCTACAGACATGTGAGGCAATAGGGTACCATACACTGGAGCAGCATGTAACATCAGACAGAACAGGACCAAGAACAATGGCATCTACCACAGTCTGTGCACAGCCCAAGGTACGTATGTGCAATACACATACTGTCGACAATCACCCTAAGTACACAGACCCCAGTACTGTACACAAAACATGCAGAATGCCCAAGTTATGTCCTCAGAAACAACCCCTACTATACACAACATGTCTGGCAGTCTGATATCTGACTGGCTTGTTATCAGGCATGATGTCAATAAATAATGGTCTAGAGAACATAGGCACCTCTTACTGCACGACATATGTACAAAGGTTGACAGACTTTTGGCTGGAGCTACTAACACTGGCCCAATATTATCATATTGCTGTGATAACGTCATACATTTACTGTTGTATCAGGGTTTGTTGTGACATATGTCCTATGAGGGATATGAAGTCAGTAACTCTCATGGCTGTCACCATGTTGTACTGAATGCAATTCTCAAACTATGATTCTGCAGTTTTCAGATAGGTGTTCTGTGAGTAACACAAGAAACAAAAGGCTCCACACACTGCCCAGTCTGCAGATGACCCTACAGATGGGAGTTTCCTCAAAAGCATAGCACTGTCATGACAGGTATTAAAACATGTAGACCAGACATATCCGCACAAACCCTGTTAAACTGACATTACTCCAAATGCAGAATTGCAACACTTACATTCAGTAGTCATGTCTGGCACATCCCCCTCCTGTCTGTTGGCCTGTTTCCATAGTGTATGTTATTAGAGGTAATTCCCCAAACCATCTGTGATGCTGTTTGTCAAACATCGGATCTAGGTCCTGCTCACAGTGAATGAAAAGGCCCAACACCAACATGATGTTCCTAGATACTGGAGTGTGTTTCCATGCAATTTGCTATGGAAATGTTACCACAGCTGTTCCACATGCAATCAGCTAGAGGAGGACTGCAATTCATGCAGAGGCCATCAGGTGATCATGAGCATCACTTACAAAACACAAGCTGCTGCCTAAGCAAAGCAGGTGTACTTTTACACATTCACCAGAGAGGGAGTGAGAGAGACAGACAGAGACAAAATAAGTCAGGGAGTGGGTGGGAGAGTAAAACCTAAGCATATTTGTGTCACACACCTACCAGTACGGGATTTGAAACCCGTGATTGACTATGCATTGCTATCACATGTCTATGCAGTTATTGCACGTGCCACATAGCTTACATATTGGGGAAATGTCCAAAGGCATTTGTGATGGTGAGGGACATCTGCAACAGTGATATAGTAGCGATATGGTAGGTGTAGTACATGTGCCTGTCCACATGAACGGCTGTCAGTGTTAACACAGCCACACTCTGTCTGGGACTCACACACATTGACACACTTGGCAGGGTCAGGAATATACTTTCTAACTAGTTAGTTTGCTACAATACAATAATGTGCAGGTATCACATGCACCACAGTGGTTATCCGGAGGTTATATGGGCAAAGGTTATGTGAAGATGTCTGCCATCAGACAGCATGCTACAGTATGCCAATGGGAGTTGTAGTGAGTGAGAATGTGGTCAAACACATCATACACACACACACAGACACAGGGTGCCAGTACTGACATGCATGAGTATATTGCTTCACGGGTGTGTAGTGGTTGACTGTGCCAGAAGGCTATACAAGGCTAGGTGAAAGGTATACCTTGGCATCAGGCCACATGACAATGGTCTGCAGTGTGGCTCAGGGGTGTAGTGTCTGGATTGGCCCATACAGGTGGGTACTGTATTCACCATCTGGTCTCCTGGGTTACTGTTATGTGTGGCCAGTGCTGTACAATGATTGCCATGTATGTGTTCTATAGTCCATGACATGGACGATGTCTGGGATGTGCACACATCCCACATGCATGTACAGTGATGTGTGGAACTGTACCTGGGGTGTCTGGCCCATGTTGTGTACACAGATTGTTATCATCAGATGTGCCAGTCCTGGCCTCATGTGGTGGGAACTGGTAATGGACAGCAGGTTGACTCTGCACCTACATTGATAGCATGATACAGGTATTCCCTGGTGTCAGTGGCATCTGTCCATACAGGGCATGTGTTTAAGGCATGGTATGTCCTTTGTGAGTCACATTTGATGGCACCACAGTTGTTGCAGGCGTCCAGTTGGGAACATAGTGAAGGTGCACTGTCTGCAATTACGTGCCTATTATACTGATGGACAGCGTGCCAAGCCCTCTGTAGTCCACTGCAATCACACCATGGTTACTATCTGTGGGCAATATGCAGGGTACTACCAACATAGCGGTTGTTGCCTAGGCAAGTGTGTTTGTGTATAAGACATGGGTTGAGAGTAAAATACAAGGGTTGCTTACTTTGTTCACCAGGCCTTGATTTCACATGTAGGGGTGTGGATTGGCACCCCAGCCTCTCAGCTATTTGACCTCTGTTATCCTTGTAAGGTGGACATTGTGACATATAATAGGGCCACCATATAAAAAATTTGCAAAACCCACTCCAGAATGAGTCTAGTTGTTACACTCTTGCAGCCACCTCTATACAAGATACAAATGACAGACACACAGGCACACACACACACACACACACACACACACACACACACACACACACACACACACACACACACACACACACTTGCCATGTTGGGGATTAGAACTCCTACCTAACTACTTTATTACACTACAGCACTACTCAGTTATAGGATGCACCATGGAGATTACTGGAGTACTCCTTTCCCAAAGGCGTATTTCACTGGGAATAACATCATCAGGCTTGTCAAAGAAGGTCAATGGAGGTTGTAGTGGCTGTAAATGGCCTTAAAAGCATTACACCCTACACAGACAAGCAAACACACACAAATATCCACACTTGCCATGTCTGGGAATAGAACCCCTACCAAACTACTATATCACACTACATCATTACGCTGTTATAGGCCATGCTATGGAGATTACTGGACTACCCATTCCCCAAAGGTGTATTTCAATGTGAATGATATCAGCAGGCTTGTCAATGGAGGGCATTTCAATTGTAGCGAGTGTGACTAGCCTAAAAAGCATTGCTCCCTATACAGACAGAAAGACACACACACACACACACACACACACTTGTAATGTATGGGATTAGAACTCCTACCTAACTAGTTTATCACACTACAGCATTACACAGTTATAGAACACTCCACAGAGATTACTAGGCTTTTCCTTTCCCAAAGGTGTATTTCAAAGTGAATGACATCAGCAGGCTTGCCAAAGTAGGGCATTTGAATTGTAATGAGTGTGACTAGCCTAGAAGCATTGTTCTCTACACAGACAAACAGACACACACACACACACTGTTGCCATGTCTGGGATTAAAACTCCTACCTAACTAGTTTATCACACTACACCATTATACAGTTATAGGATGTGCCATAGAGATTACTGGGCTATTCTTTTCCTGAAGGTATATTTCAAAGTGAATGATATCAGCAGGCTTGCCAAAGTAGGGCATTTGAATTGCAGTGAGTGTGACTAGTCTAAAAAGCATCACTCCCTACACAGACAGAGACATACACATAGTTGTAATGTCTGGGATTAGAACTCCTGCCTAACTAGTTTATTACACTGCAGCATTACGCAGTTATAGAACACACCACAGAGATTACTGGGCTGTTCATTTCCCAAAGGTGTATTTCAAAGTGAATGACATCAGCAGGCTTGCCAAAGTAGGGCATTTGAATTGTAGTGAATGTAACTAGCCTAAAAGGCATTCCTCCCTACACAGACACACACACATGCAAACACACATGCACACGCAAGCACACACACACACACACACACACACACACACACACACACACACACACACACACACACACACACACACACACACACACACACAGTTGCTATGTCTAGGATTAGAACTCCTACCTAATTAATTTATCACACTACAGCATTCCACAGTTATAGGACACACCACAGAGATTAATGGGCTTGTTTTTCCCCAAAGGTGTATTTCAAAGTGAATGTATTCATCAGGCTTGCCAAAATAGGACATTTGAATTGTAGTGAGTGTGCCTAGCCTAAAAAGCATTGCTCCCTACACAGACAGAAACACACACATACAATTTATATGTCTAGGATTAGAACTCCTACCTAACTAGTTTATCACACTACAGCATTACACAGTTATAGGATGTGCCGCTGAGATTACTGGGCTACTCCTTTCCCAAAGATGTATTTCAAAATGAATGACATCAGCAGGCTTGCCAAAGTAGGGCATTTGAATTGTAGTGAGTGTGACTAGCCTAAAAAGCATTGCTCCCTACTCAGAGAGACACACACAACTGCCATGTGTGGGATTAGAACTCCTACCTAATTAGTTTATCACACTACAGCATTATGCAGTTATAAGATGTGTCACAGAGATTACAGGGCTATTCCTTCCCCAAAGGTGCATTTCACAAATGACTGACATCTGCAGGCTTGCCATAGTAGGGCTATGGGGAGGGCAGTGTGTGTGCATTGGCAATAAACCATTTATCTAGAGGTAGAGACACCACACTCAGGCACACATAGGTTTATATTCTGCAGGTATGTGCATACAACTGCTAGATGACTACTGCCTTGTACAGTTATGTTGCAGAGCTAGCACTAGCACCACAGAATCTTTAATGTTGAGGGATACCAGTGGCTAATTTCTACAGTGAGTGACATTTACACATCATGTGGTTGTAGCCATTTGGCTGTGTGCTGGGTGTGACAGGCGTCATGATGGAATGCTCTTTGTCACTTTTCCTCTCTTCCACACATCTATTTATATGTACTTTTGGCATATTATTGTGTGTTGTCCTTGGATATATGTGTGTATTCCTATCCAATGTGTGTGCAAAGCATGACTGGTGCATACTGAGAAGTGTATGCATTAACATCTGCAACTGTCAGATATGTATGGTCCACTGCTGTTGGCATTCATGGACTTCATTTGTTTGTGTGTGAGCATGCCCAGTATGACCTTTTTGTATGTTGTTGTCAGACATTGTCATTTCTCTAAGTGTGTGAGCATGCCCAGTATGCCCTTCTGTATTGAATGTGTGGATCCATTCCTGGTAGATTGTGCTCCAGTGCAGATCTTTGTGTTCTACACTTACAGCTAGCAAACTGTCTCTGCAGGAGATCTGTAGATCATTTGGCAATATGGGGTCAAACTGTGCAAGGGATAGTGGGTATGGTAGGTGATTGTGTCTGTGCTGCTTCTGCTACATGGTACTGGTGTTAGCAGAGATATTCAGACATGTGTACTGTTATACACTGTGATGTTTTATGTCCTTAAGTACTGTCAGGTAGACATTTTTGCTCATAGTGATGTCCTGGGGAACACAGGGTGAATGCAGCTGTGTCCAGTATTGTGGTAAAACGCCTACATATTCCTGGAAAGTTATGCCATTCTGGACGGGGAGCTGCAGAAACTTGCTGCTGGGTCTTTGTAACCAGTTCAGCACCTTGGTACAGTGATGGCAGAGGATCCCATACTTGTACATCCATTGAAGTGACAGTATGGCCTTATCTTTCTGTGGCAATACCTCACAGCTGTACAGATTCATACAGGTTACACAGAGGCTGGGGTCATAAGTCAGGACATTACCCCTATTGTGGTGTACAGGCATGTTTGTGGCCACCCATTTTTGTGTTTGCAGCCAGGGATAGTATGTGCACACAGCTGGGTTTCAGACTTTGCACATTCCATGCTGTCCATGCTCCCCCCATTTATCTATCCTCTTCCATACATTATGCAAACATTCTCTGATAAGTTTGCTATAGTTATCATCTAATCACAGCTGTGATTTGGTGTTGGTCCACAGTTCATGCAGTGGGACATGGTGGACATGTTACTGTGCTTTGTCCACATGGCCTTGCATATGAGTTATGTGGAGTATGTTATATTGTTATTTGGGTGTACATGACATAACATACATTGGCAGTATGGGTGAGATGCAGGCCTTTGGCAGAGGCCTGTAGACAATTTGGTGGTGATGCAGGCTAGCTGTAGCAGGCTGCTGCATTCTGTCAGTCCTACAGTACCAGACTGCATATAGTATATACCCCTGGGGTGACAGGGTAGGTGTGCTAGGTGTTCATGCCAATACTTTCTATCAGTATTGATCAGGTGGTGTGGATGCCGGCAGAGTGCTGCTTACAGCTAGGGACACAGTTGCATGGGACACTTGCACTGCATACTGCATTCTTTCGCTATTGCCATACACAGGTGGGTGTCATATTGTACCCATTCCCAACAGCAGGGATAAGACTGGAGAGGTACCTTTGGGTGGTGGTTGGGTGAGCTGGGTGCATGTATGCTATGGACACTACTTGCATCTGACTCACAGATATGCATGGGGCATTCCAGTTATGCTGGCTTGTACAGGGACATCAGCTGTTTCTCAAGGGTCTATATTAGAAAGATGAATGTTTACTTACCCGAATGCCTAAACGTCGATCTGTCTTCATCGAACCACAAGAACATAGATCATCCAGAAGCGTGAAAGCAGAAACATCGAATCATCATGGTTGGCCCTTCTGCGGTATAGCTCCGTAAGGTAAGTGTATGATAGTTATGGACCTTAGGGTTAGGGTGTGGGTTAAGGTAAGTGCATACATGGTGGTATATGTAAGATTTAGTGTAGGGTTAGACGTAGGGTTTAGTTTAGGGTTAGAAGTAGGGTTTTCGTTAGTGTATGTATGTGGTTTATTTAGTTTGTGTAGGTAGTAGGTAGCGGGTGGTGGGGTGGGACAAGTATGACAGGTCGACTTTTTGAATTTCGTGGTTTAAGGCATTCGGTGTATATGCAGTTTGTGGAATAGGTGTCGATGTTTAGGTATTCGGGTAAGTAAACTTTCATCTTTATAATATAGACCGATTTCTCAATACATCAGTCCTATCACCTTTGTGATCTGCAAGTGTTTGGCCAGACGACATTGGTATTCCCTACTACAAGCCCAGATAATGTGATGCATACCTGTATGTACAATTCCAAGGGTGTGTCCATTTCATGGTTGCACATTATACACTGTATGTCTGGGGTACTTCTCCCTAGTATTGGGGGGCACACCAGACTGTTTCTACATTTCTACATGGGATTGTGGGGGGCACACCTGACTGTTACTACATTTCTACTTAGGATTGGGGGGGCACACCTGACTGTTACAATGTGTCTACATTGGATTGGGGGGGGCACACCAGACTGTTACTACATTTTTACATAGGACTGGGGGGCACACCTGACTGTTTCTACATTTCTACATAGGATTGGGGGGGGGGCACACCTGACACTTGTACACATTTGCTATGACTGTACTGGTATGTCAGGTACTCCTTTTCATTCTGGATTGTAACCTATCATGCTGACAAGAGGCATATCAGTGTACCTACAGGTCTTAGGTTTGATTGACCTACATATCAGTTTCTGACTTTTTACCCTTCAAAACTAACATCCCACTGCTTCACCTGATGTAGTCTGTGTAGGCCTGGGGGGGGGGGGTTACCCATAGCCATCATTCAGAGGCCTTAACACAGCCTTTGTTTGTGTTTGTTTACACCTGTCCTGCTGGCTGAGACTGTTGTTATGTGAACCTCCCTGACTGGCATGCATGTGTCATATATGGACACACATGTGGCCCAGCACATTTCCTGCAGTGGGTTTTGTCACTATGTGTAGTACTGCTACTATGTTGACATCAGTATTTGTTACAGATCACATGCTGCCACTATAGGTGTCTACTATCTACTGGCATCCCATTCAGCCACCCGATTCCCTTGCATGCTCACATCCATACCACAGATACAAGTAACAACACATACTACTGCATTCGGCAATTGGTAAGAAGAGTGGCTTACCTTGTGGCTGTGCCAGTATTGAGGATGGTTCTGGAGGGCTGAATATGTCAGATGCACATAGTACACTCCCTACACATGGTTGAGCACAGGTAGTGTCATGTCTGGCATCCTTTTACTGTATGTGCGAGTCAGAGTGAGGTGTCATTCCTTGGGTCCCTCCTGTGTCAGTGTATGTGCTATGAGTTGCGTCTTTGCCAAGGCCAGGGCATACTGGGTATGCATCCTTCTGCCTGCTGGGGCAGGCTCAGGTTGTTCCTCCTCCTAGTCACTCTGTGCCTGTGCAGGCCTTGGCAATGGTGGGGGGCCGTGTGGCCCTGCCCTGTGCTGTTCCTTCTGCAGCTGTTTCCACAGGATGATATTGTGTAGCATGGCACATACAATGACAATTTGAGTACATGTAGCTGGGGAGTACTGCAAGGCTCCACTGGATGTGTCCAGGCACTGGAACCGTGACATGAGCACCCCAAACACACACTCTATTATAATTCTGGTCTATGCGTGTGCCTCATTATGGAGTTCTTCTTCAGGTGTGTGTGCAATTCTGAGGGTGTCATCAGCCAAGGCTCCAGTACGTAACCAGTATCCCCTACTAGGTGACCATGAGGGATGTCCCCTTTGGCAAATCTCTGGTACAGCTGCAACAGATGCCAGATGTGGGAGTCATGATAGTTTCCAGGGCAGCCAGCACACACATTCATTATTATGCCCTGGGCATTGCACAAGACCTGTCAATTGATGGAGGGGAAGCTCTTGCGGTTGATGTAGACCATACCCCGCTCACCGGGTGGTGCTTTGATGCATATGTGCATGCAGTCTATAGCACCCACTACCTCAGGGTATTCTGCTATTTGGTGGAAGAGACGCATATTGCTGGCCAAAACCTCACGGGTGTTGGGGAAGTATACGTGCTCACCGACATGTGCTGACATAGCATCCAGGAATTGGTGGAGTACCCTGGATGCTGATGCCTGTGAGATCACCATGATATCCCCAGTTGGCCTTTTGATGGTACCTGTGGCTAGTATTCTTAGGCCTAAACATGCCTTGTTATCCACTGGGATGGGTTCCCCTCTGTTAGTTCTGTGTGTCATGCGTGGCCAGCATAGCTCAACAATTTGCTGTAGGAGGTCCCTGTCCACCCTAGAGTGCTCCACTATCTCCAGGTCATGTAGCCCCTGGTAGGTTACCCTAAGTCTGTACACTCTTCTCCGTCTCCTCACTGTGGGCTGGTCGACAGCATTCTCATCCTCACCACCCTCAGCCTCTTCCACATGTTGATGTATGATAGCTACTGCAGCCCCTATCATTTTGTTGTTTTTTTTTTTTGGTTAAAATTTCCCCTCTTGTATACACCGGTGGTGCAGAGTATGTGGGAAAAACCAGAGGGAAAGGTGTTTTTTTTTTTAATTTTTCGCCCGATCCCTTTTGCGCGCCACTGCCCTACGCTTAAACAGCCGAAATTGGCTAAAAAAAAAAATAAAAGTATTTATTTATTTTTTGAAGTGTTTTCCATGCCAATGGCCACATATTTGGCCATTGGCATGCTTTACACATTATATACACCCTTTATTTGGAGCTGTCATAGCTCCATTTTTAGTTTGCAGAAATGTACTCGGTTACTAACTGAGTAAATTTTAACATACTACACTAGTCCTGCACAGGCAGCTGACAGCTTCCTGGATTGCAAATTCACCTCATTTGCATTTTTTTCACCTGCAAATGGAGTAATTTGCATACTGGAGCTGCATCCGTGCAGGACTAGTACAGGAGTGCTTGTGCACGTCCCTGCAGCTTATTCTTGGATCGCACTGTGAACATATTGCCTGCTGGAGCTCCTGCACTAATCCTGTACACCATGCAGGGCTTGCTGAATCCAGGGGAAGCTTTGTCTAAAAGAATGAGTAAACCTTTTTTTAACTTGAGCCAAGAGCAAATCAAAGCATTAAAAGAACTAAAATATAACAAAATGTTAAGATTTATGAAAGCTGACAGGGGGGGGTGGTAATTATGAATGTGGTTCAATGTAATACTGCTGTTGAAGAAATGCTTAGCAATGTAGAAGAATATGCAGTGACCAATGAGTGTGAAGTACAGAAAAGTTATTCTTATATCAGAGACTGCCTTTATGAAATGGTACTTAATGGAGACATGGAGAAGGAACTGTATAATTTATTTATTATAGAACATCCAAGGCTAGGAGTGCTTTTTGGAATACCAAAAAATCATAAACATCCAATATGTACCCCTTTTAGACCTATAGTATCTTCACGAAACAGTGCTGAGGGTATTTCTCTATTTTTAGACTCAGTACTAAACCCTTTAGTTCAACAACTTTCATCATACACAAGAAACTCTTTGGATTTTTTGAACAGCTGCAAAGATTTACTGAGACATCAAAATACACCCCGTAATGGTACTTATATTTGTACTATTGACATAGCATACCTTTTCACTTCCATTACTCAAGAAAAGGGTGTGGAATATGTTATGAATTTTTTACACAAATACACCAACTTGGAGAACAATCGGGTTTATTTATGTTGTTCTTTACTTGATATTTTATTACAAATAATTCCTTTCTGTTTAATTCAAAGTTTACAAACAAAAGAAAAGTATCGCTATGGGGCAACAGTGGCCCCCGCATTTTCAAATTTTATTCTTGGTTGGTGGGAGTTAGAGATTCTAGTGGGTTTGATCAAACACCCTGGCATTATATGTTACAAAAGATTCATGGACGATTTGTTTTTTTGTCCTTTAAGGCAAAACAAAAAGTCATCAAGTTTTTATAGATGGTTTGAATTCCAGCACATCTTTTTTACAGTTTGTCCTATGGAAAGTGGGACACAAAGTAAGTTTTCTGGATGTGTAATTATGGTATGATAGTAATACCTCAAGATTTCATAGCTGTATACATTGCAAAAGTACCTTTTACAAACCATTATTTACACCATAGGAGTCACCATCCAACATACATGAAGAACATTCCTAGGGCCAATTCATTTGGGCCTCTAGAATGAACAGTAGAGTTATAGATTTTGAAAAGGAGCTAGAGATAATCAGTTCTTTGTTTTAACTAGAGGATATGGTAAAGAGCTTTTATTACATACTGCTGAAGAGATAGGTTCAAAATGTAAAACACATTTTGGTCCCATTTTGATACCTGGCTTCTCCAAAAAGATTACTGGGTCTTTAGTACATAACACAGATGAACCACAACATAACAGAGCACCCACATTTTGTTTGGATATGACAGGGACAGTGAAACTATCAAAAATAGTATACATCATAACTGGAACATTATTGCTGAGAATAGTGACATCTCTGGTATAGTAAGAAAGGTTCCAGCATTTATGTACAGAAAAAGTCAGTGTTTTAAAAACGTGCTTGAAAGGAATTCCACATACATTCCCCTACCATTTACACAAAAGAGACAGGGTATTTATAAGTGTCATAATTGTACAGCTTGTAGATGCATCAGTGAAGGACCTAATATTTTTCTATCACATTCTGCTTACATTTTGTGGGCAAAAAATAGATACACCTGTAATACCAAAGGTGTTATATACATAGCTCTGTGTTCAGGGTGCCAAGCTTCTATGTGGGTATGACCACTAGAATCTTGGGCAAAAGGATAAAAGGACATTGTTATGCTAAAAAACTAAAGAAATTAGAATGCTTTTTATAGACACTCAGAGAAATGTTTACAATTCAAAAATGTTTTGTTTGCTGTGGTGGAATCAGTTCCAGAATATGAGAGGAATGGCAACTAGAAAAATATTGTTGAAAGAAGAGAAACATGTTGGCAAATAACATTAACTGCTGCCAAACCCCTGGTCTAAATGAACACATTAATATAAAGTGTTTACTCAAAGAATGCAGACTTGCTATCACTTAAAGGGTTAATGCAACTAAAATTTTGTTTTGCATTTTTGTTTAATTGATTAATTGTTGTTACATTCTTATTGGATGGAATGGTTTTAACTTGGAGTATATAAAGATATGTTTTGTATTTTTTAACATTCTTGATAAAGTCCAAGGACGAAAGTGGATATTAAACAGAGAATGTGCTAGAAACATTGGTCTCTTCTGTCTTGCATTCAGATGCTTTGGTTTTGTTTTACAATTAATAACGCTTTGCTTCAGTTTTTTTGTTTCTGTATATGTATATATATATATATATATATATATATATATATATATATATATATAAATATAAATATATATATATATATAAATATATATATATGTATATATAAATATATATATATATATATATATATATATATATATATATATATATATATATATATATATTTATATATATATATATATATATATATATATATAGTTATACATACACATGTATATATATATGGCTTCCTATTAAGTCATCGAAGACGCATTCTTTCAAATGCGTCTTTATCGAATATGAAAGCACGAAATGGCAAAATAGCGAAATGGCATATAAGCAAATTCTTTCCCTGGGAAAGAAGTCGCTTGGCCGTTTCCGTTACTTTGCCATTTTTGTGACTGTAGTGTGATCTCGAAGTTGGTATAGTTAAGTAGGGAGGGTTTGGGGGGCACAGCCCCCTACATCGGGGGGTGTGGGGGGCGAAGCTCCCAACTTTATGTAATGTTTTACATTTTTTTTTTGTGGAACAGCAATTTTTTTCCATTGGAAAAAAATGGCTGTTCTAAGCATTCGAGATTGTAAACCTTTACTTACATTCACTTTTTTAAGCATTTGATGATTTAACATAGACTATATATATATATATATATATATATATATATATATATATATATATATATATAAGGATTCAGTTTAGATTATCGAATTACCAAAAACTTGAAACCCCTATGGTCGAGAGCATATGATCGAGTTTTTGGAAACTCAAAAATCTAAAGTGCATAAAGAAACACACACACAAAACATAAAAACAATATTTCTGCAGGGGGGGGCAAGCCCCTGCACCCCCACACCCCCTTACTTAAATATACCAACTCTGAGATTGCAGTACAGCGAAGAAAAGAGAAATCTCCCATTCTGCTCTGTATGCATAAGCACAGAACGGGAGGTTTCCCATGTCCTTGCTGTAGTGCGATCTCAGAGTTCATATATCTAAGTAGAAGATGGTGTGGAGGGTGCAGGGGTCTTGCCCCCCTGCAGAACTTTGTTTTTATGTTTTGTGTGTGTTTTTTTTATGCACTTTAGATTTTGGAGTTTCCGAAAACTCAGTCATATGGTTTCGACCATATGGGTTTCGAGTTTTTGGTAACTCGATAATCTAAATTGAACCCCTATATATATATATATATATATATATATATATATATATATATATATATATATATAGATAAATATATGTATGTGTATGTGTGTGTGTGTGTGTGTGTGTGTGTGAGAGAGTGTACATGTTCACCTTCCCATATCATCATTGTCATGTGGGTGTACTGGTCCAGTATGGCCTTGTGCCACTAAGTTGGGTATCATACACATGCAAGGCATATGCACACGAAATGGTGGCAATTATGTAGATGCCATCCTTGTTTATGTTGTAATTGTGTGCTGTGCATTGCTCAGATATTGGTATGCTTCCTGCCTATGCACAGGCTTGCATTCCTTAGTTTTTATTAATCATATAAGTATCAGCATTTACTTCATATCCCATGTCATTGATATGGTTATGTGTGATGAGCCTTCTTTTGGTTTGGCTTATGTAATGTCAGTGCATGTCACACATCCATGTTGTATACCTGAACATCTATCTGTGTTCCCTCTGACATGGAATGTGTTTTTTTTTTACATATGTATTTGATCTATTCTGTCCTGGTTGTGTAATGTATATATACATATATATATATATATATATATATATATATATATATATATATATATATATATATATATATATATATATATATACTTATTGATATATTATATATATATATACTTATTGGTTTATTACACAGCCACGTTAAGTTTTTGCTGAAGTACTGCTGTTTGTACTGTGCTTAGTTGTTTGCCTTTTGCATGCAGGGTTGGAGGTTCTTGTCTCCTCTATTTCCTTGCCTGAATATGATCATCCTTGCTGTTGCTTGACTAGCACTGCTGACAGCCTAATGGATGGCGGTATTTGATATCCATTGTGTACAGCAATGATAGCACTCACCATTTATTGTTCTGTGCCACACACACACACACACACACACACACACACACACACACACACACACACACACACACACACACACACACACACACACACACACACACACACACACACACACACACACACACACACAGACACACATACCTATCACTGGTTATACTCATTCTAGAATGACTGCTACACAGTTTGAAACATCTCAGCATCTCGTCATTGTTTTGTGCTTTGGTTCATATGCATTTTTGAGGTTCACCATGGCTGGTATGCATCCCTACCCTGTTCGTCATTTTGCCTTCTCCAGTGTTGTATCATTTATATGTGTGTGCTTTCTTTTCCATTCCTTCTATTCGCCAAAAGAAAAAAAATAGGGCCAGTGTTGCAAAAAAAGAAAAAAGCTTCCCTTGCCCCTCTGACTCTCCCTCTGCCCTTTCTATTCCATCATACCTCTTGTATGCCCCCTTCTTCCCCCTCACCCCATATCTGCTTTTCTATCTCCCTATTTCTTTGTGTATATGTATTTCTTGTGCTCCCTACATGTGTCTAGCACCCATTGTTAGCTACTGTTAGCTATGGTGAGGCTTGCCCTTCACCTTACTTAATTTTTTGTTAGAAATTTTGCGGATTACGTCAGATTCCATAAATAATGATGGATGTATTTATATATATATATATATCTGTTTGCATAGTATGATAATATCTGTACTTGTTTGGAGATATTTGTCATTTTTCAGAATTGCTGCTAATGCATATTTGTCTTCAGTTTGTAATTTTCATGTATTACTGAAAGTTCCATCGGACTTGTGCACCTTCCTTTGATGTGCATTGGTAATGCACATATATTATTTTATGGATAAGTTTTCCCTGAATACGAATTTGTCATGACTGATTGTGGTTGTGCTAACATCATAGGTTATTTGCTGTTACTGCATTGTGGTGAGGTAATCTCTGTAGACTGGACCATATTTGCATATGACTTGACTTGCTGCAAATCTTGGGTGGAATTCAACTGAATACTCTGAATAACATGAAGTTTATGGAATCCAGTCCAACATCTGTGCTGCACTACACAGACCATGTAAGTACAATTACTTTAGTGACATTTGCATCATGAGTTAGAAATCAAAGTTTGTAGGGAATAGCTGAAAGGAGGTGTATCTTTCTACTTCGATTAAATGCCTTATTGCATATGTTTTAGATGTTTGCTTTTTCTGCAGTGATCAGAGACTATGTCTCTTGGTATTTTCATTTTGTCTGCTCTTTATTCATTCAAATTTGACTTGGAGAATGCATCTATAATGTTAGATCCCCTGGTGTATTAACTTACTGATACTCAAAGAAGCACGTTCCAAGCAGCCAGTGCCCGGTTTTAAGAAATTAAAAATGAGTTCATGAGTCAGTTTTTCATGACCAATATTTCCTTTAATATCTGTGTGTCCCTGCTTACTTAAAGAAACTTTATGTTTTGTCTTTTAAGTAGATGAATCTGTAGCAGGTGAATTGTATTTGTAATAAATCAGGTATGCATGGTGCTTGCCTGTTTGTATTTCTAAGCAGAATGAGTAAGGGAATTGCTCACAGACATGTTTAACCAAGACTAAGTGTGGTGTATTCCTTCTCTGTAGCATGTCCTTCTGATTGAATCTCTGGAGGCCATCATCTTCAGAAGTGTCACCAGTTAATTAAATTGGAAAGCATTTGTAAACAAACAAGCCCGAGGCTCTGTGGGAAAATAAAAATCTGTCTGCAAACTCTTTTAGCATGCAGTAAATGAGCAACACATTGATCAGACCGTATAATTTTTTTATTTATACAATTAATATCATACTCAAAATATTTAAGCAATATAACATTTTGAACACCCCCACCACCATTTTTGCCATGAAAGATACTCACTCTTATTTTGCAGCTAAATCAGCAATTTCTTTATCTGAGATACATATAAGAATGTTATTTTAAAGGTGAGCCTTTTAGCTGCTTAGTTCAGTTCTGTGCATTATTAAGACTCAGTAAGACTTTTAGCATATGGCATTTACCTGCAGCATTGCCATCATTTGGTACTGCTGCCCTCCTGCTTATAACCACTGTAGTTGTTCAGCAGTTAGCAAACACATACTCCAATGGGTGCAGCAATGGTGCAGGTGACATTTGTGTTTCAGTAACTGCACTACCTATTAAATGCCAGGGATGAAGCTTTCTTGTGTGCAAAATGAATGGTATAAGTACTGCTGTCTGTATGCCATGTCTGTTTGCATGTCATGTCTGTGCAACTGCTCTCTGACTGTGAATATGTTTTGAATTGTGCTGGGTATCAGAAGGTATATGGGGTCAATGTACTATTTGTAGGTTGTAAAGGTAAAATTTTAGGAATATGGAGTAGTGGCAAAGTCTATGCTGTACGTCTGAGAAATCACAGGCATCACAGAGCTATTTCTTCTGTAGTAGCAGTGACCTCAAATTTAGAATATTAAGGATAAGAGGATCGCAGACCATCTTTTGTACCATAAATGGATGAAGTCCTGACCGCAGCCCATCTAATCTAAGTTTGAGTAGTGACTCAGGTGCTGGGTCAGCTGGGCAGGGAGGGTAGAAGTCTGATAACAGTATTGAGTTGCTCATTCTGGCAGGAAGGAGTGGTAGTTCCCTGTCTAACAGTGCTCCATTATTAGCAGAGGCTTGCATATAAGCCACTGACTGAAAGATGCAGGCTTGGAATTTCAAAATCATGATGATATCAGCTCTTAATTAAATTTTGTGTGAGAGCATTCACATGTCAGGGAGAGACATGGAGTCTACTTGGTGATGCACTGCCTATGTCATCACCAGGGGAGAGGGTTATGCTGGGGTTAGGTTAGGGAAAATGCCTTCATAGTCTGTACCCAGAATGATGTGGGCTGCTGACTGGAGGGAGTGCTTGACAGCTGAAGCTAGATAAGTAAGAACGACTACAGGTCTCAGTCCTGAGAATGATGCACACTCACCCAGATGATGTTATAAGCATACTTGGTCATGGCTGGATCAGAGAGATAGGGATGCATATGAACCCCAGTCTGTTGGTAAGATGGACATATCCGGCAGTGTTGAGGGGCACTAACATACATTGTATATAGCTAGTGGATGTGGGGGAGCAGGCAGACACCCAAAGCACACACATAGCTGCCTGAATGACAGCACTATCTATACAACCCCAACCTTATTCCAGGTGAAATTCCTAGTATTTTAAGAGATGGGCACATATTAATCAAATTTTTGCATCTTTCTAAGTAGATTTTTCTCTTAACTACCACCTTCACTTAGGGTGCCCATTAAATCAATGTGATATTTATATAATATTGTACATGTTCACTACTCAAAATGTGCACAAAAGTTTACAATAGCTTGTGTGTGGATGTGGTGGGGGCTGGAAACAGTGAGATAATTATTTCTCACTTTCTCCATGCAATCCAAACTCAGAGGTGTGCACAGAAGGTTACTATAACTTTTTTGAGACTGAGGAAAGTGTGCTCTTTACTTCTCAAATTTCCTCAGAATTCAACTTCAGATGTATGTACAAAAGGTCACTGTGGCTTTTGTGGGACTGTGACAGTGTGATCATTGTTTCTTTACCTGTTCACACAATCATACCTCAAAGATATGCACACAACATCACTATAGCTTGTGTTGTGGCAGTGCACTGTCTGGGAGTAACAGACTGGAAACCATGACAGTGATATTTTTTCTCTCTTCTCACAAGAAAATATCAGAAGTGTATACAAGTGACTTATTTTGTGAGTTAGGGGTAAGAAGGCACATTGTGAATATACAGCTGAGATCAACAAGTTACAATTTGTTACTATATTCTGCTTGTCAGATGGACAAACAGAAGGTAGCTGTCTTTTGGGGGTGGATGTGAAGAGGCAAGCTGTATGACGTGTGATGGCAGTAACTTGAAATATTTATTCATTCACTTTTATCGCAGTCAAAGGGAAACACAGCAGGTGACTACCATTTTTTTTTTTCTTTTGACAGGGAAGTAGACACTATTCTACAATATGATTCATTTATCTTGGCAAGCATTTATCTTAGTTTATTGGAAACTACTTTTTTTGTCAGTTTTGATCAATAATCCTTGGGTACAACTTAATTCTTCACTGAAAAAAAATAAAGAGTGGATGTCTTTAGTTAGTTATGACTTTTGTCTAGGCCATAATTGTAACAAAAGGCTGGGGAAAAAAAGTACCTCACAGTATATAGAATCCCATGGCTTCTGAGGCCCAAGCAGTTTAAAGACTATTAGCTTAATTTGGTTATTTTCTCCATGGTTATTAGACTGCAGTCTTGGCCATTTAGGGAGTGGTGCAGGGATACTGGATGAAAGTGAAGAGGAAGAATGAATTTCTTTCTTTAGCCACGATTTTTGTTAAGGCCATCTTTAACTCAAAAAGTTAGAAAAAAAGCCCTAAACTGCAACTCAGCACATCTAGAACCCAGTGGCTTTTGACTGCGTGAGTGTTGGGGGGGGGGGGGTTAATCTGATTACTTCCTTCTCATTTATTATGGTGTAATCCTAACCAATTAGGATATATTGAAGGAATACAGGAAAAACCTGAGGAGTACAACAAACTATGAGAAAACAAGAAAAAAATATTCTGAGCGATGTGGTAAGGCCAATATGGGGGTACACTGGGGGTAGGCAGGGGCAGTAAATATACAGGGGGGGCTTTTCCTAGGGTTTCAGTTAACCAAAGACCAGAGTCAAAATATGCAGTACTACCAGGGACTGCCTCATTTAAGTACATCAACACAGCATATCAACAAGGTTTGGTACCTTCCATACAATACTTTATAACACTGTAACATCTGGATAGGAAAAACAAAACATGCAAGATGCTTGGATGTGTCACATTTCTTTATGCAACAATCCTTTTGATTGTATTTTTATTTACTAGTACATATCATATACCTAATTGTATAATAGTTTTAAACATGCACTTGCAGACACACTCCTCATGCTGTTTAACTTAAGTTTAGCGACTGGATTTGTTCCTGATGACTGGTGCACTGCATGACAATGCCCCTCTGTAAGGCTGGCTTTACAATTGACCTGAGTAGTTAAGGTTATATCAGTCTTCAAGTTTCATCTGCAAAACTATGGGGTGTATTATAACTGACCTCAAAAACTGTGATATCAATACTTGATCCCCAACACTTTGGCTTTATGAAGGGCAGATCCTGTATATATAACTTGGTAAACTTCTTCAGAAAAGGTTACAAACGCTGGAGATGGTGGCCATGCAGTACACATGATGTGTCTTGACCAGGTAAATGCCTTCAACACCATTCCCCATGCTGGTATCAAACAAAAGCTAAATGCCTTAAAAATTGACCCATACATGCTAAGATGGATAGTAAACTGGCTGAAAGACAGAGCCTGCATGGTGTGAGTTGCAGATGCCTCATCTGTAAGTATAAAAGTGGCCATCGATGTCCTTCAGGGCGCATTGTTGGGACATCTCCTTCTTGGTGTTCACTTTTCTGAACTCCCAAGTAGAGAGCCAAGAGCCCTGGTTAACAATGTTTGCAGATGACTGCAGACTAGAGGTTAAGTCATCCTATGACACCTAAACTCCTCTGAATTAACTATCCCTGGTAAAACCCTGGTGCACTGAAAAACTATGTCAAATTACATGCTAAAAAGTTAAGTACCATTTTTGGTAGACAACTGGCCGGATTCACGAAGGCTTGCATGGAGTCTAAGAGTAGTGTAAGACTCCATGCAGCCTTCGCGATCCAGGAACAGCCCGAAGTCCGTGTAAGAGACAAGCTAAAATGGCTCTTACATGGAGTGGGCGTGGATAAGCTAATCACCTCACTTGCAGCCGAATAGCATGCAAATGAGGATGATTAGCGATCCAGGAAGCCCAAAACAGCCTGTGTAAGAGCCGTTTTAGCTGCAGAAATGTACTCAGTTGACAACTGAGCATGTTTCTGCAAAAACTGCAATGGAGCCATGTCAGCTCCAAATAAAGGGTGCATATGTGTCAGGCAGCATGCCAATGGCCAAATATGTGGCCATTGGCAAAGTAACCTGATGCAAATATATTAAAAATATAATTTTTTTTCGGCGATTGCCGATGTTTAAACCCAGCGCAGCACCGCGCAAACGGGCTGCACTGTATAAAACATAAAAACGAAGGTTTTAAACCTATAAATGTAGGTTTTATGCAATACATGGAATGTCAATGCAGGGACCAGCAGACCAAAACCAACATGGCCATCGTGTAGTGGTTGCTAAGGGGGGAAGCTGAGTCTAAGACATGTAACTAAGCATTAGTAGGCAATCTGATGCAAATGAGTGTAAGGATACTGAATTCCACTGTCACATAGCAAATGAGCACAGTCTGAGTAGTGTAAGAGTTACAGAAGGGGGAGGAACAGAGTAGGAGATAGGTGACATCACAGGGGGGAATGGTAGAAAGAAATGCAGTTCATTGGAGGTCAGAGTTACATGACAGATGTCAGACAGATATCATGGAAAGAGGTGTGCCACTAACTAAGAATGAGAAAGTCAAGAAATGGAAGGTGTACACTGTTGCCTACACCGAAGTTTCTTGATGGGCGTGCATGCGCACGTGTGCGCGCCATGAAGTGCGAGTAAGGCAGTGTGCGCACGTGTAAGACAGACTGAGCATGTGGGAGCGTGTTGGGAGATGTTTAACACTGTTTGCGCGGGCGTGCACGCGTTTTAATACGAATAAGCAGATTCTGAACCATGTAAGTATGTGTGCGGACGTGTAAGCCACTGTGAGCGTGTTTCTGCAGGTTTACACACGGCTCCACCCTGAGGAAACAGAAAGGAAAAAGGAAGCAACAGATTTAGTAGGAAGCTAGCAGGGAATACTGCTGGAGCTAGCAGGTGAAAACAATTAGATGCAGGCAATTACACAGGCAGAATAGTAGCCCAGCCCAGCACTTAAAACTCTGCAAACAGCAGTGCAGGATGTTTCTCTCAAGAGACACTGCAAGATAGGAGTTAAGTTATCAGAAGTGAAAACTGAAAAAGCTGAACTCAGAGCAGAAATGTTAGGGGCTGCCATAGCTGTCATAATGAGACATAGGCGACTTGCTGAGGGTGGTGACAATGCAGATGGTGCCAGACAACCCACAGTGAGGAGACGGAGAAGAGTGTACAGGCCCAGGGTCACCTACCACGGGTTACATGAGCTGGAGATAGTAGAGCGCTATAGAGTGGACAGAGACCTCCTGCAGCAAATAGTGGAGCTGTGCAGGCCACGCCTCACACACAGAACCAACAGAGGGGAACCCATCCCAGTGGAAACCAAGGTATGTGTTGGCCTAAGAATACTAGCAACAGGTACCTTCCAGAGACCAACTGGTGATATGATGGGGATATCACAGGCATCAGCCTCCAGGGTACTGCACCAGTTCCTGGATGCCATGTCAGCACATGTCGGTGATCATGTATATTTCCCCAATGCCCGTGAGGTATTGGCCAGCAATATACATCTCTTCCAGCAAATAGCGGAATACCCTGAGGTAGTGGGTGCAATAGACTGCACGCACATACGCATCAAAGCACCAGCCGGTGAGCAGGGTAGGGCATACATCAACCACAAGGGCTTCCCCTCCATCAACTGCCAGGTCGTGTGTGATGCCCAGGGCATAATAATGAATGTGTGTGCTGGCTGTCCTGGGAGCTACCATGATTCCCACATCTGGCATTTGACGCAGCTGTACCAGACATTTGCCAATGGGGACATCCCGCATGGACACCTAGTGGGGATGCAGGTTATGCACTGGAGCCGTGGCTGATGACACCTATCAGAAACGCACACACACCTGAACAGAAATGCCATAATGAGGCACACACACAAACACATAATGTAATAGAGCATGTGTTTGGGCTGCTCAAGTCATGGTTCCGGTGTCTGGACACATCTGGTGGAGCCTTGCAGTACACACCAACTACATGTACCCAAATTGTCATGGTATGTGCTATGCTACATAATATGATCTTGCAAAAACAGCTGCAGCAGGACCAGCATAGGGCCGGGCCAAACAGCCCCCCACCATTGCCAAGGCCATCACAGGCAGAGCGTGACTCGGAGGAGGAACAACCTGAGCCTGCCCCAGTAGGCAGAAGGAGGCATGCCCAGTATGCCCTGGCCTTGGCAAAGAGGCAACGCATAGCACATACACTGGCTCAGTAGGAACCCTGGGAATGATACCCCTCTCTGACTCACTCATATAGTAACAGGGATGCCTAACATGACACAACCTGCTCTCAAACATGTACAGGGAAGCGTAATATGCGCATCCGACAGAGGCAGCCCTGCAGCACCACCTGAGGCATGAATGCTATGTGTTAAGTAATGTAACACCATGTACTATATGCACACCTGAGGACCCTGACTAACATCCTACCCTCACCAAGCATCATGCCACAACATGACAATGAGATGATCAAGTGCAATAATTGACGGAAGTATCGCAATTAGTCAAAGGGGATCCAATGTGTGCCAGTCTGGGATGACATGCTGAGCATGACATGATGCACCACCTGCTAGGACTGGCGTGCACCTATCAGTGCAGGCCGTATGGATACCGGCAAAGGCTGTTGTTACCCACACTGTGTCCTGAATAGGTAAGGCTCAAAACACAAACCTATCTCCATAGGTATCAGAAGGGATAAGAATAAGATAAGGGATAAGTCGAAACAGCAAGATGCATGCAGTCTAAACTCACCCAGTATGGAGAATGTTGATATATGCGCTGTAACAGAAAACTGAGCCAAGGCTCACAACAGCACCCTAACACTACCAGGTTACACCTCATACTGTGCTGTACAGCCTCAAAACATGGAACAAGCTACAAAAGGAGGGTGACTAGCAAGAATTGTCAAGGATAACCACACCCCATGTTGGTACCACAACAAAAGCAGCATGGACTAGCCATGGTCAAGTAACAGTGGCTAAAACTGCCCCCCAGTTTATAGCCTGCTACAGACTACTGTCCCAACACCAGGAACTGCACCTGGCCTATGCTGGAAAACATGAATATATCAAGTCCTCCAAACCACATTATATTGGGTGACTGAAAATACCCAGACATAGACTGGGAGCATTATACTAGCTCCAACAGTGTAGGACAAAAGTTCATAGAATCCATAAACCAAAAGGCCCAGGAACAACATACCACTCCCACAAGAGGGTAAGCATACTGGATGTGATAATCAGCAACATGGGTACTGGATGGCAAGATGAGAAGTGTATTGCTCACTGGTAAAACCAGACCATAGAGTAATCACACTGGATATACAAATCCTGACCACAGTCCCTGGCCAGAAAACCACAGTGGAAAACATGTGTTAAGCAA
Source organism: Protopterus annectens (assembly GCF_019279795.1). Lineage (NCBI taxonomy): Eukaryota > Metazoa > Chordata > Ceratodontiformes > Protopteridae > Protopterus > Protopterus annectens. The sequence continues at coordinate 620,184,058 of NC_056746.1, read as the reverse complement.
TATTTGCACTCCTCCAAACTGATGTGGAATCCATTAAAGGTCCTGTACAGGTGCAAAATATGGGCCACACCTCAGAACCTGTAATACAGCCATTCCATGAACACTGCCAGGAATGCTTGGATTATGCAATCCTAAATTAAAACAAGACACAATGCCATACACGCAGGAATCTGGCATGGTGAACACCAGCCATAACCAAACCATGCAAGAGAATGAGGAAGCTACTACATGATAGAGCAAACATAAACAATGAAGTAATCACTGATCAGTAGTATGGCAATAAAATATGTCCACACATACAATCCACTAAGGCCAGCCACAACAATTTGAATCTGTGAATCCTGAGGCAATGTTACACCTGCCCCAAGTACACAGACAACCCCAACTCCACCCAAGAAATACAAATATATGTGAGAGATGCAACCATCTATCCAAACTGGAGGCTGAGCTCCCTCAACTCAGTACTCCCAAAACTAGTCAGGAGGAGAAGGTAACCACACACACCACAAACACAGTCCCACATAGACCTATCACAACTGCAAACCAAACACATAAACACAGAAAAACATTCCCGGAGGCACAAATTACAAACACAGCACACCAACAGATGCCTCTAAAGCAGACACCCAATCAAACAACCTCCAAACATAGCACATGCAACACATAGTACACAAAGCTGGTGTGCCAAACAGTCACAGGCCAGAAGGAGAAACAACATGCCTGATACAGTTGTAATAGGTGACTCCATAGTCAGACACACTGCTGTCCCGCACACCAGACTGAACAAGGGAAAGGGTACAGTAAGCTGCCTGTAGGCTGCCACAATACGCCACATAACAGAAGTATGCAGGTCACTCCAAAGCAAGTAGAAATATGATGCAGTCATAGACAATGCTGGTGTGAATGACCTGAGATGTACCTCTCTAGACTACATGAAAAGAGACATAGATGAGCTCTCTGATTATGTAGTCCAGGCCGGTATGACACTCACCATTTGCATCATCCTACCCTTACCAAGAATAATGCCACAGTACAAACACGGAATGATCAGTCATAGCAAGTGGCACACTTACTGGTGTCATTCCAAGGGGATCCAATGTCTGTCTGCTTGGGATGTCATGCTTGACAAGCCACGCAGCTGTTCTTGGGATGGCTTGCACCTGTTACCCCTGGGCGTCTGAATATTAGATAAGGCCTTTGCCACCTCCATAGATCCTTTTGTAGGCAAGGCTGAAAAGACTGACCCAACACCCTAGAAAACATAAGTGGAAAGAAACATAAGGGTAATGCTGACCAATGCCAGATGTGTAAACCCCAATATGCATGCTCCCAAAGCCATCCCCAGTATGGAGAACATCGATGTCTGTGCAGTGAGAGAAACCTGCTGCAAGTCTCCTGAGCACAGACACCCATACGTCCAGGTAACTGAGAATGCACAAGGCATTGGAGTCCACCCATGTGCAACTAACTGTAGGCAAGACTGCTGTACAGTCTGTAGCATGCTACAGACCACACTCTCACACACAGGAACCCCACCCAGCAGTCCTGAAGACACTGGACAGTATGAATGTCCCACCAAATACCAAACAAGGTACCACAAATTACCACATAGGTGGTAAACCATTATGTATGGAAGGAGTAACCAGGGACCTAGGGACACAAGTGGACAGTAACCTGTTATGTGACACCCACATTGCCAATGTGGCTAGGAAGACTGTTTACATTTGACACCGTATCAGGAAAGGATTCACATCTACGTCAACAGAGGTCATTGTGCCCCTATACTGTTCTCTAATCACACCCATAATCTAGTACAATGCCTCATATGGGATGTACCTTACCTGACACCTGCAGCAGTTAGAAAGACCTCAAAGGTACCTCACCAAGAGGATAAAGGGTCTCAAATATATGTCATATGCTGCCTGGCTGTAGACACCCCAGCTGAATGCAGTCACATACTGCCTACACAGAGGCATTGCATGCCTGTTGTAGAAGGCCATGCCCAACACAGGAGTAATGGACATGCTCCACCCCAGAAAACTCAAATCCATCGGAGCTGTGAGAGTCAGAGATGTCAACCTCAACAAATAATGAAATAGGATGTGCTGGTGGGACAGATACATAATCCAGAGGCTCCCCACACCCTGGACCAGAATCCCACTCCATGTTAGGCAGAGCCCCTCACTGACACTCTTCAACAGGAGTCTTGCCAAGTGGATGGATGATTGTAGAGTTACACTGGGGGTCTTCACTGTGTCATGTCTAGACAGAGGCACAGCAAAGCAAATCATAAATGGCCATAATATTCACATAGCAAGGGGTGGCAAAAGCCACAAACACTCTGGCTAGGCTAACAAATGCCCTAGGATGGATAGCCTAGTATGAACCTATGAACCTATGAAGATACAAATTGTACAGGACACTAAGGATAATCCCAAGGCTTTCACAACTGATGGTAGGAACCATGCTGGGAATTCACAGATATGCTCTGAATCACACAAATATCACAAACACACACACATATTGCCAACATACATCCTGACAGGTGCAGTGCAAACCCCCCCCCCCCCGAATGCAGAATATCTATCCCAGCAGACTGCTGCCCCCCTGACATTGCAGATGCTGAGGTAACAGCCAACATCTACAAAGCAAAACACACAGCAGCAATGGTATGAGATGGTGTCCTGGGCTTAGTGCAACATGGACTCCAAGATGAATGGAATTCCAAACCACACTACTGCTCAATGTCAGCCTTACCACAGAATATGTACCCAAAGAGCAGTGTACAACAACAGTGGTCCTTCTCAACAAAGGTGTTGCCTGAATGGATACTGAAAACTACTACCCCAGAATCCTGAGAAGCTCGGTCTGCACAGCTATGGAAAGGATCAGCATGTACCACAGACATAAAGATATTGGGGACCTACTGACACCGGACCCTACCCAGTGTGGCTTTCTTAAGTGCAGATCCTGCCCCTAAACATATTTGACTCAATTGAAACAGTCATTAAGGTCATTGATGAGGGCAATGTGGTCCACACAGCGTAGCTGGACCTTGCAAAGGCTTCTATACAATACCCTATGTGTTCATTATAGATAAGCTCACCAGCTTAAATATAAACCCCTATGTCAGTAGAGGGGTTGCAAATCAGACCAAGGACAGAACAGACATGGTCAGACATGCTGCGGCCATGTCAGACTACAAACCAGATATAACTGGCATCCCACAAGGCTTGGTCCTGGGATCTCCCTCGTCTGGTATATATGTCCCATAGGTACAGGCAAACATGGAAGGACTGTGTCCGAACATGTTTGCAGAGGACTACAAACTGCTCACCACATATGATCCACCAGCTGACACAAGCATCCCACAAAAGGGCCACATAGAAACAGACAACTGGTGCCATAGCCATGTCAGCAAGCTAATTGCAGAAACGTGTATAGTCAATCCCCGTGGATATACAGTAAGTGCCCACCAATTAACACATAGGTGTTAACCCATTATGTAGTTAACATGTAATGAGAGACCTGGGGACACAAGGTGATAGATATCCTGCATTGGACAAACATGTGCTGTAGTGTTTACAGAAACATACCATATACCCACCTAATCATGAAGGTTGTCAGATCTAGATAAGGGGAGGTCATTGTGGCTCTGCAGTCATCCTTCATCAGCAGTACAATTGACTACAATAGCCCCTGTGGGATGCACCTCAGCAGACACCTCCATCAGCCATAAAGTCCCCAACAGTACCTCACCAGGAGTATCAAAGAGCTTGCACAGATGCCATGTGTTGCCTGTGTTGCTGGTATCAATAAACATGCTGCACCTTGTACAATCTGAATGGCAGTGAGCTATGCACATGAGAGACCTGAACCCCAGCACTGACTTACATAGGACAAGCTGTACTGCATGATCCATAACACAGAAGCCACCCCCACCCATGAGTGAACCCCCAGTACAGGCTACCCATAGAGTCACTTATCAATCTTCCTCAATAGGAATATTGATGAGTGGATGGGAGATGGTAGCTTTATCCTGGGTATCACTGTCATGTCACAGGTAGACAGAGGCACAGTATACTAACCATGACATATGTCATGGCAAACTCCACTTACAATGTGTGTTGAAGGACAAACACACTCTCCAACTAGCATTAGACATGGACTAGGGCACATCGCTAGTGTTTGCAAATGTACACCTATGTTGTGGAATACACTACCAATGTTGGACAAGCCTGGTTTAAGTAGTTCATATCTGAACAGAATGCAACATGGTCAGATGTACACAACTGACCCCTAACCAGGCTGTTGTGCCCACTATCGAAATGTAAAGCAGTGATAGCACTAAAGCCCAGGATACTGTCCACCACAGTCAAAGTACTACCAGTACACTATACAGTACTACAGTGTTAGGTCAGTGTGAAAGGATGTTGACAACTGTATGCAAAGTATCCCATGCAAACACTGCAGGCACAGTATAATCCTGTTGTGTTCACACACAAAGCAGTTGTACAGTAACTACACAACATGACACACAACACACAACCATAAACGGTTGATATTTGTTAAAGTTCACACTCATCCACAAATGTGGTGGGCTGCAGAGTCCAACATATGAAATGCTCACACTGGGCATGCTCACACACTTTGATAAATGAGACATATGTCAGACAACATGCCATGGGAAGGCTGAACTGGGCATGCTCACACACTTAGGCCAAATCTCAGTTTAGCAGTTGGACACACATATCTGGTATTTTTATGTGTTATTCCAGGAACCAACCACATTACAGCAGTCTGCCCAGTGCACACAGTTAAATGACTACAGAGACATACGTGATATAGTGGATTCCTCCCATATGCAAACATCTTCCACAGATGCACAAGTTGTTCATACAAACAGGGAATGCTATGGCAATAAAGATGTCAAACAGTCTATCAGCAACAAATAATGTGCATTTGACAATTAAACATATGGGTGTAGAGGTCAACACTAGGCTGTTTGCCCTAGGGAATGACAGCTTAGCCAGAGTGTGCTTGGTGTCTGCCTCCCCACAGGATGCACAGTCCCCTTTCTAAACACCGATGATGTCAGCACCCTATAAGTACAGCAGGAGAAAAGAAACTTCCCAGTAATGTGAATAGTGTGCTCCGCTAATGCGTCCCTCGCAAGTGTTATAACATAGTGAGGTAGGAGTTTGAATCCTGCAAATGCTCAGTGTGTGTGTGTGGGTGGGGTTGGTGTGTGTGTAAGTCTGTGGGAGAGAAATGTCCCTTTTGGCATCTGCGAAAACACACTACAGGATGCACATTCCCCTTTCTAAACACCGATGATGTCAGCACTCTATAAGTACAGCAGGAGAAGAGAAACCTCCTAGTAATGCGAATAGCGTGCTCTGCTAATGCGTCTGTCTCAAGCGTTATAACCTAGTGAGATAGGAGTTTGAATCCTGCAAATGCTCAGTGTGTGTGTGGGTGGGGTTGGTGTGTGTGTAAGTCTGTGGGAGAGAGATGTCCCTTTTGGCAACTGGGAAAACACACTACAGGATGCATATTCCCCTTTCTAAACACCGATGATGTCAGCACTCTATAAGTACAGCAGGAGAAGAGAAACCTCCTAGTAATGTGAATAGCGTGCTCCGCTAATGCGTCCGTTTCAAATGTCATAACTTAGTTAGGTAGGGGTTTGAATCCTGCGAATGGCAAGTGTGTGTATTTGTCTGAGGGGGGTTAGTGTGTGTGAGGGAAATGTCCCTTTTGGCAACTAGGAGAACAGACTACAGGATGCACATTCCCCTTTCTGAACACTGATGATGTCAGCACTCTATAAGTATAGCAGGAGAAGGGCAAACTCCCAGTACTGCGAATAGCGCACTCCGCTAATGCGTCTGTCTCAAGTGTCATAACTTAGTTAGGTAGGAGTTTGAATCCTGCAAATGACAAGTGTGTGTGTTTGTTTGAGGGTGGTTAGTGTGTGTGAGGACAATGTCCCTTTTGGCAACTAGGTGAACAGACTACAGGATGCACATTTCCCTTTCTAAACACTGATGATGTCAGCACCCTATAAGTACAGCAAGAGAAGGAAAGCCTCTCAGTAATGCGAATAGCGTGCTCTGCTAATGTGTCCGTCTCAAGTGTCATAATATAGTCAGGTAGGGTTTTGAATCCTGAAAATGGCAAGTGTGTGTGTTTGTCTGAGGGGGGGTTAGTGTGTGTGAGGACAATGTCCCTTCTGGCAACTAGGTGAACAGACGACAGGATGCACATTCCCCTTTCTAAACACTGTTCAGCTGAAGGCCATGGCTCTGGCACAAGTTGTCTGTTTCTATGATGCCCCTTTGGAAGATGCTTTTGTTGGCTGGAGAGTCGATTATGGTGGCCAGTTCGCAGTCATCTGCATATTTGGTCAGCCGCAGTCTGTTGGCCTGTACCTCCAATAAATATATACCAAACAAGAGAGGTCCCAGGACTGAGCCTTGTGGGACACAACTCGTAACTGGTTTGGAGTCTGGCATGGCTCCAGCAATTCTAACCATGTGGGTTCTGTCCTTGAGCCACTGTGCAATCCATCTAGTGACATAGGGGCTTATATTTAAGCTGGTGAGCTTCTCTAGAATGCCCAAGTGGGGTATTGTTGTGAAGGCTTTTGCAAGGTCCAGGTAGGCTGTGTGAACCACCTTCCCCTCGTCAATGGCCTTGGTGACTGTTTCAAAGAAATCAACCAGGTTAAACCTGGTAGTGCTGGTGTGCTCTCAGTAGCCCTGAACCAGGCATCTGTTACTGCACAGATATCGATGTTCTCCATGCCAACGAGTGTTTTGGGTGCATGCATCTGGAGGTTTAGACTTCTGGAGTTGGATAGCATTACTCTTAGTTTCTTATCCCTTGTGATACCTATGAAGGTGGGTTTGTCATTTGTGCCTTGCCTAACATAGGCACTATAGGGGTAGCAAGAGCCTTTGCCAATATCTGAAAGCCCAGGGGTGACAGGTGCAGGCCGTCCCTAGCGAAGCAGGTAGTTCAACAGAAGATGAATATGTGAAGGTGTAGTGCCTGTGATTAGTTAGCAGTAGCATATATGACTGCTCACGTGGACACATGCCAGGTAAGTCATATGCACTGTGTCACAGGCAATGTACATGTGAACAGGACAAACAGTGACATCCTGTCAAGTGGGACATGGACATACATATAGTAAGCTATGCAGATGGCACTAGGAGTCCACAGAAGCTCTATAACTATGCATTGCAGGTGTGATCAGTATTCCAGGGTAATTGCAAGCAAACATGCATGCAAACAAAGCTACAGTAAACAGGGCTGCATGTAGTCCATTGTACTACAAACAAGCTGTACCAGTTCCAGTAGGTAACACTGCAAATATGCAGGCACTATGCACATGTACATGGAAATACACTGGTCAGATGGCTAGGGTCCAGTCTCAGTGCACACAGGTGTACAGACCATGTACTGTCAGGATGTGCAATAACTGGATGGAAACCCATGTGCTCATACCTGCAGTAATACACATGTCAAATAACAGACACTGAGCCTTCACTCAGTGGTTCCATACTTAGTAGGATTTATGCTACCTGGCCTGCCACCACAGTATCCCTGACATATATGGGGACTCTCCCCCCTGTGACAGTTAGTTATGTGTGTTGGGGCTGTCTAGCATGGTATGAGATGTGAGCATGCAGTGCTAGGGTGCTCCTGTGTGTCCTGTACCAGTCGTGTAGTACTGCACACATATCAACATCCTCAAACATCTGCATTGCAGAGTCCAGTGTGGGCAACATGCCACTTGCAATTTACATGTCCATCATTGTGTATTACTACATTCATTACCTTATCCCCTGTGCTACCTATGTATGTAGCCTTCTGTTGACATCATTACCACCAGTATGCCAACATGTGCAGATGATACACTATGGTACTTGCCATGGGTGTAGACAACAGGACATGACAATCACACACTTACTGCATCAGGCATGCTGTGATATACCCACAATTAATTCAGCACACAGTACTGTTAACAACATGATACTATTACTACACATCTATGTGGTCACCCTGTGCATCAGCAACATGTTAACCTGCACCTGCACAGTTGTTACAGATTGCAGGAGGTGGCGCAGTTTCATCATATGCACAGGGTGTGAACTTGGTATGCCTGAGTCAGCCACCGATACCACCAATTGACATGTATGTGTATGTGTGTTGGTGAGGGACAGCAGTAGAAGGTGGGGCAATGTTGATGCAGTGTGTGCATCTATGCGGTAGCCCTAGGTGTTGTCAATTCGCATGTGTGTATGGATGCACACAGTTCCACCTCATGGCTGCCATATACTGGTGTTTGTAGACAGCCACAGACTGTACCTGCCAGGTCATACAGATCAGTGTCTCTGGCCACGGACACGGTACCTGTGCCTTGCAGGGGTGCTACGGACCATATCCAGTTCCAACCCAGACTGGGTACTGTCATCAGAAACAGGTGTTCATTGACTGGACACAGATCCCTGTCGGGCCTGGCCAGAGCCATGTGCACGTGGTCTCCTGGGGCGGTCTGATGACAGCACAGACCCAGCATTGCTGGGGCTGCTGCTGGCACTACGGGGGCGGCCGTGGCCCTGCTGTTGTCCGTGACGACTACCAGCTGCTGCTGTTGCTGGCATACGGCCATGTCGATGCCTCAACCGCCCACTATCGCCCTGGCTCATGGACATGTAGTTGTGGAACCGGTCTAATATGTCCCCACAACGTCTGTCTATGACATTGGTGAAATCACGGATGGCAGCCGCAATGTCACGCATACTGTCAGTCATGGCTGTGCGACATGCTGTCAGCTCCCTCAGACCCTGTCTGGTGTACCGTTCCATACGTGACTGTGCCTGCATGACAGCCCGAAACATAGCTGAGGTTGTAAGACCTCTGTGGGCACGTCTGACAGGGGCAGTACACCCATGGATGCTCCCAAGAGAACCCCTGGACATCTGTCGTGTGGTACCATCTCTGGGCCATGCCCATGGCTGCTGTGTGGGGAGGCATGTGCCACAGATACCACATTACCCTGGTCAATGCCCACTGTATGCTGTCCATCACCTAGGGACATTGGTGACAAAGGGTGTATTGGCAGGATAACTGTGCGCATTGATGGGGTCGACAGCTGTGTACTGTCAATCGGCTGACCAATGGCAGACCCTGGCATACTTTCCTGTGCCATTACACAGATGTCATCATTATCAGTACCCACGGCACCTGATTCAGGTTCCCTGCTACATGACACCAGAGCAGCAACAGAACCTGTGGGAGGGAAACAGGAAACACAGTTTACAATGTCTACACATTACCAGTGATGCACACATGCACACATGCACACATGCACAGGTGCACACATGCACACATGCACAGGTGCACACATGCACAGGTGCACACATGCACACATGCACAGGTGCACACATGCACACATGCACACATGCACAGGTGCACACATGTACACATGCACACATGCACAGGTGCACACATGCACATGTGCACAGGTGCACACATGCACACATGCACACATGCACAGGTGCACACATGCACACATGCACACATGCACAGGTGCACACATGCATACATGCACACATGCACAGGTGCACACATGCACACATGCACACATGCACACAGTTTCACACAATTGTACAGTACTCAGTATGCGTGATATCAACACACAGACACAGACACAACTACATGCATACAAAGAGCACTACTAAGTGAGCCAAATAGTACTATTACTAACAACACTATTAGAGGAATTGTTAATACACACTCACCAGCATGGATAGCCTGCATTGCTGTTATACCAGAGGGTCCTGCAGACGTGAAGAAACTAATGTCAGTGGGCACAACTGTGCCATTGTTACTGAGTATGATACAGGTCAGTAGTACAACAGTCGCCTTTCACAGGTCAGCTGCTAATATTGAGGATATCACACTTGCACATTAAATACTATGGTGACAGCTACAAACCAAGGACACACCTCACACATGCATTAACTACCAGTGTACACAACAGTCAACTATACATATGGCATATTACCTGCACATTCACCGTCTTGCTGCTGCGTGGATCCAGCCTCCATCATAATGCATGTCTGCTGCTGTTGTTGTTGCTGGCGGACTGGAGCCACTACACTCATGAGTAGTCCCTCCAGCCTGGTGAGTGGGGGATGTGTAGCCACCCCACCACCTGTGGCGACCTGTTACCTGTGGATATCCGATGCACACTGATGGACATGTCTGATTAAATCACTGCAGTGATGTCGTACCTGCTCATATGTCCTATTATGCGTGCCTATGTCATTTACCCGACGGACAAGGTCTTGCCACAGTGCAGCCCTCTCCTGCTGATTCTGGCTGGTGCGGGAAAAGAGTATTGCATAATCCCGCACCAGGCTCTGGTGTATCTCCTCATCCTCAGCTGTGGAGTAGGTGGGATTCAGCGGTGGGCCATGTACCTGAAAAAGAAAATAACCTGGTATCAGCAATATATGTCAGCAGAATTTGGCACACATACTACACATGCTACTCGACTGTTATGATACAACATATCTCACATATGTAGCATCTGTCTGTCTATTGGTGGATACACATGTAGACGGCCAGGTATCAGTGCTCAGTCAGCAACTGTGCAACAGTACCTGGCACACTCCATACGACATACTACCAAACCCCAGTAGTCAGAACACTGATTCAAGTCAAGAGCACCTCCTCACTCTGGGGGTTTGTATCTAGGTACTGTATGGCCTACATCATCAACTACTGTGAGCTGACCACACACTGATTGCCCTGGAAATACATATCCCACCTCCACCACCAGCACAAACAACTATAGTGCATAACATTACAGATACAAACTTTACACTTTGTAACAGTGACATGGTATCCTTTCAGCCTACTGGGCCAGTGGCAGATACAGCCTACAATGCTGACCCCTACACAATTGCTTTCTACAGACATCTCTGAGAATGCATGGATCATGCAATCCCATATATGACCAAGACACTCTCCACAAAGGGACAGCATCCTGTCTGGTGGACCCCAGCCATAGACAGATTGTATTACAGAAGATGGAAGCTACTGCAAGACAGAGCATAATTCCATAAAGGGAGGGCATGTCTGAGCAGCACTAGTAAGGATCTATTTTCCATCATACAAAATCCATGGGTGACTTTGAGAGGGAAATCAAGAGGGACACTACAGATAACCAGAAGGCCTTCTTCAGTTATGTTAGCAACCTGGTCAGGATCCATCCTCTATGCCCATAGTTAGTACACAACAACAAATATTTCACTGACACCACAGATATCGACAACATTGTGGCAGACAGGTTCAGTGCAGGTGTCACTCCGCCCTCTCCCCCAACATAAGACATAGTTATCCCAGCTGACTGTAACCTCCCTGTCATCACAGATGTCCAGGTGAGAGCCACCCTCAGGACAGCAGAATACACAACATGAATGGGACCTGATGGTATCCCCAGTTGCATGCCACATAAACTCTGACAGGAGCTAAACACACATATAGAAGTGCTACATAACACTAGCCTGACTACAGGATATGTACCTGTACACTGGCGCACAGCAGCAGTGGTTCCACTCCATGAAGGAGGCACCTCAACATACCAATACAATACAACACAATACATTACATTACAATACAATACTATACAATATGCTATTGCCCCTGGGACTACAGCAGTGTACTGTTCTGCTACCCTGACCATTGTGACACATGTGGTGTGATGGTACCTGCTGCTGTCACACAGTTACACAGGGTGACTTATATGGCATATTACCTATCTGACTAACATTCAGCAGGGGTATATGTAACATGTACTCATGGGGAGTCTTGCTTCTTAACACTGTGTGGTTTATTGCAGGGTATGTCTTATCTGTGGGTAGGAACTCTTACCTCCACATGTGCACTCTATTGCAGTGGCACGGACGACACACAGCAGACATTTAGGTTGTGGATGGTGTGAGGTGTTACTATGGTTGTTGGACATCTGTCATGGGTGTGACTTACATATGTAAATCCGGGACTGGTAACCTCTATGTGGGTAGCATATGTGTACTCTGTGGTGTTGTTAGTCACTGTGCATTGGTAATGTGTTTGAGTGCATTGTCACAGTGTTGTACATGTCACTGTGTCCTTCTCCATATCTGTAGCTGTCATGTGAGGTCCATACCATGGCATCCATTATGTGGTGTGGAGGGGTACACCGACCAACATGTCCATAGCTGACACACCATGTCATCTGACACATACCATGTGCAGGTATTCCAGGGATAGTGTGCCACTGTGAATATCATTGGGGCCACTATTGTACACATTTTTGACCCTGTTCACCCTTGACACATGCAGTGGTGGGCAGCCAATCACATATCTGGTGGTTACTGGTGTAGGTGATCTGGAATGTGGTATGGTACTCCGGTTTTGACAATGGTGTTCACTCCATGCCTTTGTCACCAGGCACCTGTTGCAATACATCTGTACACATGTGCCTCACTCAGAATTTATATACATCTCTCTCTCTCTCTCTCTCTATATATATATATATATATATATATATGTATATAGATATATCTATATATGTATATATATATATATATATATATATATATATATATATATATATATGTCCGTATACATATACACATATATATATTGATGTACATATATTGCTATAGATGTGGAGGGGCACAGAGGGGTGTGAGTGACAGAGGGGTGGGACAGGCTGTGTTGCAGGTCGTCATATACAGTCATACCTGTAGATAGTCAGATCAGTCTGTCTATGTATATGTATCTACATATATCTATATCTGTATGTGTGCATTACATAGATATGTTTGTACAATATTCTATCTACATCTGTCTATGTATTCCTACATCTCTCTCTCTATGTATGTATACATATATGCATATCATATATATATATATATATATATATATATATATATATATATATATATATATATATATATATACACACATACATATGTTGACATACATATGTTAGACAGGTATATCAACATATTTGTCTACCATACTGTATACGCACACTAACATACTGCTAAACATACATAACTGTGAAACCTACTTTGTACATGGCACTACAATCTACAATCAACAAACATTGATATGTGCACATAGATGCTCTCACATACAAATGTATGTACAGCCTTCACTGATAGTTGCTGTATGTCCCCTGCCCTTTACACATCTTCATATACATATGGATACAGACCAATGACACATACGGAGGGTTCACAGTATGTAGACCTTTATAGTATTACTTTACATTACCTGTGTTTGTCACAGCTGCTTGTGCTGCCGTCTGGTTCTCTGTCCTGCTGCTCCACTTCCCAGTTGTCAGCTTTCAGGTTGCTGTTGCTGAACAATTTGTTTGTGTCTGCTTAATTGCAGTTTTCTCTGTCTCTGTCTCTCTCTCTCTCTCTCTCTCTGTCTGTCTCTCACGTCCTTCTCAGGGTGCAATGAAAGTATTGCATGTGTGGACTGGGAGTACAGCATACCTTTGTAGGTATCTGCATATACCCATGTGATGGCCTCTGCACCAATTGTTAGCCAGCATTTGCTAATTGCATGCAGCCAGTTGTGTACTGATTGCAGTTCTCACTGTGATTTCAGAACAGTGCTATAAAAGGGTATGTGAGATAGGCGTAGCCCTTTCAGATTTTAAGGGCAGGGACCATGCTGTTATGCTGTGGACAATGTTCTGTGAGTGTAAAGGTTGGTATCTCTCTCATATTTTCAGGTGTGTTGTAGATTAACATTCCTCCATTCATTTCTCCAGTTTCCTGTACTAACTGTGTATGTGCACTGACACCTACAACTACTACTACTGTTAATGTGTGTGTGTGCTTTCCTTTCACTTTTGCTTGCACTTTGTTGCTAAGGCTTCAATATTTGCCCTTTACAGTCACTACTTGTATGCCTGCTAGGTGTCTTGACTGTAGTGTGCTGCTGTAGCTTTCCTATTTTCCATGTACATTCACACCTTGGAATGCTTGCTATATCTGCTAGGGTGTTACAGCATGCAGTGTGGTCTGGCCATGGTGTGGGCCTTGACATCTACTAGGGTATTTGAGTATGCTGCTGAGCAGGCCCCAGAGACTTTCAGGTTCATCTGTTATGTGCCTCATGGAATGGTACATATCAGTGGGGTACACCCATTAAAATGCCTGGTATGCTGCAGTTGTGACTGTGGGTTAGCATGAGCATATGTATTACTACACTTTTTCTGCCATGCAAGTGATGAATACTTTCAGGACTCCATAGTTACCATTGCATGTGTTACACCTTTCTGCCTACTGTTTGTACATTTCACATGGGGTCTGTGGGGCATCCCTGTAAGTCATTCACTGTTGCTATGTCTAGGCTCTTAACTATTCAAATATGGTGGTGTCAGACCCGTCATGTGTACAGATATTTGCATGTTGTCCACACTTCTGCCTCATATTTTGGTCAATATCTCATGCACACCTTTTTCTGGCAAGTAACACTGGGCTCAAGTCAGAATATGGTGACAAACATTCAAGTTTCAGACTGCATACCCTTCCAAACATCCCACAAAGTGCAGACCCTGTTACTCTCTGAACTGTCTGCGTTTGTTGTAACATTATTTGTAATGTGTCCCTGGTTTTGGGCCTTTGCTCCACATATTTTATTACTTGGTCCAGATGTGTTGCTGTAAGAAGTTGTGGGGTATGGGCAGTGCTTGTCCTGCTGTGAGTATGTGTGTGGCTTGCAAGGTGCTATAGTGACATTATTACCTACTAGCTTCCAACTAGCATGGCTGTTTCTGTTCACCCACTACTATTATGGAAATCCACTAGTTTTGATAGTAATTCTAAATGGCATGCTTTGTGTACTACACATCTATATTCCCTTTACATTCATTCCTACTATTACATGATATATTTATTTTAGCACAATGTTCTTGTATAAGAGTCATGGCTTAGTGGTAAGTCATGCAGACTACTATTTCCAAGGTCCTGGGTTCGGGACTCACAGTGGGATTTTATTTTGCTTTTGAGCTGAGTACAGGACCTGTCAATCAAAGTGACTAAGGCACTTTTAAGCAGTTGTAACCGGGTTAGCGCTGGGTTGCGCGGAGCTCACACATGCGCACTGGCGGTTAGCTCCGCGCACACCCGCTTACAACCGCTTAAACGTGCTTACTCTTCTTGCACACCAGCTATTTTCTTTGAAAGAAAAGAAAATGGGGAGACAGGAAAGTGGTGAAAAAGGGGTCACAAAGGGGGTAAGACAGTAGGGAAACAAGCTTGGGATGTGCAGGAGGGATGTAGGTAAGGCCCATTGCTTCCCATTTCTTCATCAGCAACAGCTGTGCATATGTATGTAATTTGGTGTGACATTTGAAACCTTCCACCCCTGAGAGAGGTGTCAGGACAACAATAATACTTGTTGAACAGCCAATTGTAATTGATAGGTTCCATGTCCAGTAGACATGTGTGCGGAATGGGCAGCTATGTATGGGGCGTAATTTTTTTGTGGGTACAGAGTGCCCTTTTTTTTTTTTTCAGGTGAGAGTGGTATGTCAGGTGAAGGAAGTTGGTACAGCTGGGGAGGTAGGTTGGGTAGGTAAACAGACAAGGCAAACAAGACGCATACAGGGGCGGTGTATGACACATGTGGGGGGGTTACACAATTGACGGGGACGGAGGTTTGGATATCCAGAGCCCATGAGCCCACAGATGGCAACAGTGGAACTGATATCCCCACCCATAGGCAGTTGCCACTGTTCCTTCACTGCCCAGGACGGGGCTGTGCTGGGGGCTGTGTAGGTGGGGCAACAGGCATGCCCATTAGTTGCGCCACCCATGCCTCGAGCTGGCGTAGGGGCTCGGGAACAGAGTCCCGAATCTCCCTATGCACCACAGTCCGGACGCTACGGAGGGTGAGTGGTGGTCCTCCTCCGGCCACACTTGCAGAGGGGGGGCGAGCCCCATCCCCTGCAGCGCTTCCACCCACAGGTGGCACAGGCCCACCGGAGGAGGGTCCGGACTCGCCACTAGTGCCAGGTGCACTCGCCAGCTGAGGTGGGAGAGGTGAGTCCGCTGGAACCTGCCTTCCCTGTCATACTATGTTTTGCATTATGTCATGACAGTTTGGGTTAGTGACATATAATACCATTCACAATTAGTTGTAACAGCATGCATTAGTATTCCCATTAACCAAACACCCAGATATTCACACCATTGAACAGCATGCATAACACATGCATAATTTGAAAAGAAATACACAGTCCAACAACATGCAGGGTTAATTGATGGCAACAGGCCATCAGGTGTGGATGTATGAACAGGGCAGATGCATCAACAGACATGCAAATATATATGACCCAACAGGACAAATGTCCAGGGGTGTTAATTGTGATTGCACATACCATTTTCACGTGGAATGGGTTATATGTGGTTATAGGGTGGGGTGAAGAAAGTAATATTAACACCTTCGAAAACCAATACATATGCTGTACATTTCTAATAGCTACAGTTATATACACACTACTGTTCTAACTACAGTCTCCTATATGATAACTTTCAACTTGGTGATAGGACTGTTACTGCAACATCAATATACATTTTATGGTTCTTCATACACATTCATATCTAGCTTTGTTCAGCTACATCATCCTGCTACATTTGCTTTATATAGCTGTAGACAAGTGTGGATGTTTGGTATATCAGACAAACATCCTATCTGCATATTGCAGACTGAGAGCAACATATCCAGATTTTGGGATACACATTCCAGATGCAGCAACACTTTGAACAGATTTTGCTGTTTGGTTTTGAATCTCACATGCATTTCATTCTGTCTTGACTGCAGTATACTTTATTCAGGGGTTATTACTACTGTATTGTTGGATTCATGACACTTTCTCACACTCTTTCACTTGCTTTCATTTTACTATTCAGGATGGTACTTCTAGGCTTTATTGACATGTTTTACCAGTAGTTATTACAATCCTTTCCAGCAGTCTCACTTCTGTCATGTTTCAGTATTTCCACAGGGATATATTTCATACATGTGATTTCATCATCTTCTGCAGCTATACTTTTCAGCCTGCTGCAGGTTGTGTACTATTTTCTTACAGGCAGGGCATTTTTATTTCAGAATATATGTTGGACAGTTTCATGTTTAGGTTAAACTTACAGGCTGAAACACACTTTTGTAATCAAGCAATACTTGCATACACTTTCACACTGTTACTTGCAGATTTTATTCCTTACTGACTACACTGCACTATTTTGC